>NW_013666231.1:31116-34725 GCF_000517525.1 Limulus polyphemus
CTGTGACTTATAGAGTGTGTTATAAAGGTTGTTAAGTTTAAAGTGACTGTGGAAATTCTGTGTATTACAAAAAGTTGTATCGAGAAGGAATAAACTAGTTTTAATCAAGAAGGGACTTGTATCGCTGAAGTTTCTCGGAAAGAATTTTTACCGGAAATTAACAAACGAGCAGATACGCAACATTACTTTTATAACACGCCCACAACTAAAAAATGTATCGCGTATCTTGTGACATCATACCCAGTGGCGTACAAAGGTTCTATGATGGCCGGGGCCTTGTACCTAAGACTTTGGGGAAGGATGGAAAGGGTTCTACTATTCGATTCGACTCTTTGTGTTGGATGCCCTCCCGATATGGATGCCCGGGGCCCCGGCACCTTTCGTCCCCCCCCCCCTCCCCTCTGCACGCTACTGTCTCAGTATGAACGTGGATAAAGCAAACTGAGATTTTGGCACCATGGCTTGATATTCCAACTCTACAGTCTTTAATTTCCTTTAAGATACGTCTGTTACTGATATAGAAGATTAACTGAATAGATCGATTATTTAGACAAATGATGGCCTTGTGAACTCGAAACTTTTGATGAGTTTTCTCGATTTTCAAAGCAGATTATTTGATCCAAACAGCCAGAACTGACTCTGAGACTTAAAAAAAGAACATTTTATGGTTTTATATAATATTTCATTAAATTATGGCACGTTCAAAAATGTCTGCTAATATAACTATTTTCATATATTTATATCATTATTGCTTATCAAATCAGTTACACTCGAATTCAACAGAAAATGACATATTTCCAGACTCTAGTTAACTGATGCTACCCCTCTCAACCGATTTCCTATTCTGAAGCCGCTCATAAGAGGTGGGGCATGCCTCCTCAAAGATTTTGGATAAATAAATGATTTTTTTGTTATATATTTTATCTGTTTTCTTAAGAACTTTGCCAAGTCCTGTAGAAAAATGCTCAAATATTTCTCTCGTGCTTTTTTCAAATTTTGCCTATTTGTCATTCAAAGTGATTTTCATTTAAATTTAAAAATACTTTTGTGCATCAGAAAATTTCATATGCAAATTTTTTTAACGTCCAAATAGTTACCAAACTTTCTTAAGAGAATAGTTTATGTCTCATCTCTTATTCTCAGTAATAAATTTCCGAATGGGTTTGGTAAATTATGCATCTTTCATTCCAGAATGAACACAAAGGGATTTAATTTAATAATTATTTGACGAGCATCAGCACGTGTTTGTTGTGCAAATGTCAGGTAGTGACAGTACTTACTTTTTTGTGTTTTAAGCAAAGGTTTTTTAATAATAGTTCAGTAGAGTCTCTATCTATTGATAGATAACTGAACTTCCAAGCATTTTTGTCTTCATGTGAAAATACAGATACTACAGATGTAAGTAACCATAATCTATTTTGGGATTAATTTGGAGGCCAGCGAAGTTGGAACGGTTCCTCCTGGATAGCCAAATACTCTGGACCACTGGACCAACCCTTAGTTAGTGTACGTGCATAAAATCAATAACCCCATGCCGGGGTTAGAGGATTAATGGGGAGGACATTATACAGATCTCAACTGCAGGCTTGACCTCATTAAAAATGTGAAAGAAAAAAGCCCACTATATAATGTATTGTTTTGATAATTAAGAAACTGGTGTTATTAAACTGAGACATCAATAATATGTACACAGATATTTCACGTGCTAAAATACTTCGGGTGCTTGATACATTGAATATTAAATTAATTAATTATTTATTTATTTACTTATTTTTAGCGAAATTGGTTTGTCAGATATCATTATTGTGCAGTGGAAAGTCCCAAACTGTCGTAGTTAACATAAAAAAAAACATTATTTCTGCCATCTAGCGACGGTAAGAGAAACTATTATGACGTTTTCTTATTTTTCTCACATAAACGCGCGTAATGGGAGAAGATAATAACACTGCTGTTATACAGCGATTAAGCTGGCATACCCGCTTTGAGAAAAAATATTGTTTAAGTACTACTTTCAAAAAATATAACAGAAAAGTTATCATACTAGGGAAACAAACTTATGTGCATTTTCTAAAACAACCATTTAGGGATTGTAAGCAACAATGTTTGTTTTAAATGATATAGAAAATAAATACTGTTATTATGTAAGTTTAAAATTTCACAACCACCTATTTGCCTCGAAAATACGAAACTAATAAAACATAAGAAGACAGAGTCTATAGGAAAGAGATATACACACACTGTATATCTATATGCATCTAGCATTAATGACTGTCAGCAAACATTGAAGGGTATATTCTACAAAAATAAAAAATATAATATTAATACTTTAAATGGAAAAGTGAGTAAACAAACTATAGCATTAACTTTACACTATCACGTCGAGTTTACTACATTAAACTCACCACTTTCGTTATTACACTCTTGCATGATGTAAGAAATTAAATACTACTAATACAGAGCTGTCCTTAGAATTTTATTCAAGCTCTAACATGCAAGGTACTTTCTTACAGACTTGTAAAAACTACCAATGAAAATATTGACTTTATTTTGGTTATAGGTAATATATAATGAAAGTAAGAGAGAACTATCAACGAATTGTGAAAGAGAGGATGTGACAGGTGGGTGTGGCAGAAGGGGTCTGATTTTCTCTTTGACAGCTCAGTAGCAAAACAAAATTGAAGGCTATAAAAATTATGGTCAGTTTGAACCATAACGCTTTTATAGAGAGTAGTTTACGTTTAATTTTGTAGTTTCTGGGAAGGTGGTGAATAAAATAAAGATAAAATACCTAGAGAAAATGTGTCATATGTGTCACACTAGGGGAAATTTTGGATTGATTTTAATATTGCCTTATAAAATTAAAAACTTAAACGTATATAATATCAAAATATGGATTATTAGCTAAGAGTTTGTGATATGCTACTTAGTATAACATAAACAAAAAAGTAGTTTGATAAAATTTTGAATGTAAGACACTAAAACCTTGTGTTATGCACAGTAAAGGACACCCAGGGCGAGAGGGTTAATTGTCAATAAGCAGAATTACTTGGACAGAATAAAACTTGTGTTTGAGGTCTTCAAGGTTGGTGTAATCGTGAAAAGGAAAATATATTATGGAATAATTCAGACGCTTATTACTAAGTAGTAGGTGTAGGCTATAAATGATGTATAAACACAAACCAGTTATTATAGTTGTTTTTTGATAATATTGTTATTAGTACATGGTGACATATTCAAATAATTCGAACAAGGTAGTGAGGTAGAGCAATGTATAAAGGCGAGAAATTTTTGACTTGATCTGATTAGGCACTAATGCTAGGGGTTACTTTGAGAGACACTCTGGACACGATGGAGTTTTGTAAAATGATTGCAGGGATGTATTCAATGTGGTGTTTCAATTTAATGACAATGGTGTGAAGACATTCCTATTATATACATTATTAAATTTTTATTTGAGTTAAAAAGTAAAGTGTCATGAAGTTTTAAATTGCGTAGTATCTATTCTAGGCCATTGACGTAAATCAAAAAGGTATACAATAGAGTCTTGGTATAATGAATTTCTGGGGACTGACCAAAGTACTTCAGAATAGGCAGAGTTCATTATGTAAG
>NW_013666231.1:35191-45768 GCF_000517525.1 Limulus polyphemus
CTTCTAAGAACAAGCACAGTAGCCAAAGGACATTGATCCCACTATTAAGTAAAAAACATCTATTCTTCTAAATATACCTATTCATGATCAGATTATTATGGAAAAGGACATTTAAATTCTACACAAAGCATATATTTACTATTCAATTTTACAAACTAGCATTTATATTAAAGAAGTACTTTTGCTTAGAGGTAAGTGAGAAAGAACAGTAACTTAAATATATCTGATACCAAAAGGTACAATAAAATCAAATTTAATAAAATAAATTTTGACACAGAAACACTGTAGAAGGCGTTTATCCCACGTGTAATTAGCGTAATTTATTTCACAAAGTATTTCAGGTTTAGCGTTGTGGACGGGCGAGAAAGTGTTTGTTTTTAGAAAGAACTCATGTTAGGAGAAAACCAATCTACTTTTAATGTATTGAGATTTAGGCAATAAGTATTACAGTAATGGCCAAAAAGAAAATTAAGACTCCTCTTTATCGCTACCGGACGGAAGTTTTGAATTATTTTTCATTACAAAATACAGAAATTGATGCAAATTTGTCATCGGGCAATGTCAACGATCCGGCTAGGCCTAGTAATAGTAATATAAGTATTAGGGGAACTGATTATTTAGGGAAAATTCCAAATTCATCTCCTCGGTTTATTTCTAAAGATGATGCTGAGTATGATTTTTTAAAACAAACAAGTTTTATGAGTAGTAATACTGGCAGAAAGCGAGGGCAAGGTATTAAAGAAGCAAATTCCTTTAATTTTAAAACTCGTGTGTTATCACGGAAGGAAGATCGAAAACAGAAAAGACTTGACCAGAAGTCAAAAAGACGGTCATATTTTATGAATAGAAACAAGAGTATGGCTCCAGATAAAAACTCGCAGGATGATGTGGAAGTAGGTAGCATATTTGTGTTCAATTTTTGCATTTTTAACAAACACGGTACATAATGGCATAGCCACATAGGTTTAAGTTTTAACTCCAAAATTTTGGCTCAGAATTAGTTTAAAAATCATCAAACATTTCACAATAAAACTTATTTGATGCACTTGATGTAATGTACATATGTGTATGAACAAAATAAGAAATCCTAAGGTAAATAGTTATGATTTAGTGAATGAAAAATATCATTTTCCAACCAAACTCCCAAAAAAGTACTATTAGTAATAAATTCAACAACAATTTATAATGTTAAACTTGAAGTGCATAAATAGTTTGATGAATATCTTAAGTACCTATGTCATGTCTTAAGATATTACACCTTGAAATGTGATTTGTGCCCTAACAGACATATATCTTTGTGCAAGTACTGTAACATATAGGGTACATGATAGTTATGTGACTACTGCAACTGAGAAGCATAAAAGTGGACATTTATGTCTGTGGGCATAGCCTGTTAGTTTGCTATTTTGGGGAAAATGTGTGAAAACAGAGTTATCATTGCTTTAAAATATGGCTATTATACAATGACATGCTATGCTTTCAATTGTAAATGTATAATGTTTACTTGTACCTAAGCATAAAAGCCTATTTTGGGGTCAACCAACAATAAAACTTATTCTTTGGTAATAGTTTGTGTTAAGGACTTTTTGATTTTTGATTGATCAAAAAGAGAATGAGCCATGTCCACAAAATTTTGTAATGATGAATATACTGTATCTAATAAGTTATTAGTAATAACAATTGCAGAATAATTTATTTAGAACACTTGTATTTAAAAATGAAAAATTGTATAACTTCAAACTTATAAGTTTCAGACTGACTTGAACTTGAATGCTTGGTTTAGATAATGTCCTTTGTTTGTAGTGAATAAATATGTTTAATGACATCAATCATGTTAAGTTTCAGACTTGTTTAAATTTTTGAACTTGTTTGTTTAATCTAGATAATGTTCTTTGTTTGTAGTAGATAAATATGTGTGATAGCATAAGTGATGTTGAGTTACTTAATTTTAAAATTATGAGTTTGTAAGCATTTTCTTTACTGATATGCTTGTAGTGCTTATAGTCTTTTGATATTTGAAATACATCCTGGCATGTTAACATTTGTTGATTTTTAAAATAAAGTATTTATTAATGTAGATGCATATTTACTGTTTCAATATTGTTTTGATGTATTAGCCATGAAATGTAGTTTTTGACATTATTTTCACAGGAACCTGGAACAAATAACTCAAGCCAAAGGGAGGATGTCAGTATTTCCAAGGAATCAAATGTTGAACAGAATTTATCTACAAAGAACACAAGTATTAAAACAAGGAAAAGAAAGAAAACTTACAAAACTGTAAGTTTTCATTTGAAAACAAAGTTTAATAGAATTATATTGTAAGATGTTAATGGTTCAGTGCCTTAAAATTATATTGCTAAATAATCCAAGGCACATTAAATGTTACATGCTAGGTTGGGTGGGTAAAAATTCTAAATATCCTAAAAATAAGAAGTGTGTGGTTTCTTGGTTAATAGAAGCTAAATAACGTGTTCTTTCATCCTGAGAAGGCTTATGACACTACATGGAGGTATAGCATTTTGCAGGACCTCTACTCCTGTGGGTTGTGTGACCATTTACCCATTTTTATTCAGAACTTTTTACTGGACAGGTGACTTAAATTCTGTGTGGGTTCAACTCTTTCCCGTTCCTTTCCGCAGGAACTTGGAGTCCCTCAGGACTGTGTCTCAAGTGTCACACTTTTTAGTGTTAAAATTAATGCTATCACTTCTCACCTTCCTCCAACTGTTGCAAATTGGCTCTATCAACGACTTCCACATCTCGTGTCAGTCGTCGAACATGAGGTTTATTGAGTGGCAGCTTCAGACTGCCCTCAATCGCTTGTTGACGTGGACCACTGTAAATAGTTTTACATTTTCCTTTTCCAAAACCATTTGCATGCATTTTTGCCGCCAACGGGGTCTCCATCTCAGCAATGTTGTTATTCGTGTGGTCCCTGAGGCAAAGCTTACTTCATTCCACACATCAAGCAGCTGCGTGTCAAGTGTGCAAGGGCTCTGAACATCCTCCATGCCCTCTCTTCCACCTCTTACAGAGCAGATCAATGTTCTATGCTCAGGATCTATCATGCCCTGATTCGATCCAAACTGGACTATGGGTCTATGGTTCTGCCAGGATCTCGGCCTTCAAGATGCTGGACCTCGTTCACCATCTAGGGCTTTGGCCCTGCACTGGGGCTTTTCACACTTCTCCAGTCCATAGTTTGTACAATGTCATTTGCAACTTTCTCTACAATATGCTACCAAGCTTCGATCCTTACCACAGCATTCCATCTGGGATTTTGTCTTTCTTCCTCAGTGGGCCATGCTCTTTCAGAACAGATGGTCTGCCATTCCTCCCTTTTGCCTTCGTACCTGGGCACAACTGGCACAGTTGGGTTTGGCATTGGATGACGTTGCTGTCTCCAATGATCAGCCCATTCTGCCATGGCTTATTATCATGCCTGTGACCTTTCCCTGAGTCATCTGAGGTAGACGGATACTCCCGATTGGAAGTACCATCTTCTTTTTTGGTGAACATCTTTTGAGCCATTCTTCTTTTCCTAGTTACACGGATGGTTCAAACTCTGGTGACTCTGTAGGCCATGGTTTGCTGTGGCTCGGTAGTTGCTTGCAGGATCCCCTCTACAGTTTTTGTGTTCACTGCCGAGTTGTATGCTATTTATTTTGCCTTGGATCATGTAGAAGCTATGCAGTACAGTGATTGTACTATTTACACTGATTCTCTTAACTCTCTACTGGCCCTGGAATTGCTTAACGTTAGTTCTCACCCTTTTATTGTCGATATTCAACAATGACTGGCCCATTTTTCTCTATCTTCCGTTTCCATCCTGGCCAAGTCGGTATTAACGGGAACAGGCTCTCTGATACTGCAGCTAAGTCTGTCTGCTCTAGTGCCATGACAGCCGTGCCTGTCCCATACATGGACTACAGTCCTGTTTTAAAGGCACGGCTTCATGCCAGTTGGCAGTCGACTTGGGGTGAGCAACATCATAACAAGCTTTTTCAGATCAAGCCTTGTGTTGCTCTTTGGCTGTCTTGCTTCTGTAAGGATCAGAAGGAGGAAGTTGTCCTGGCAAGGCTAAGCATTGGTCACAGTTTTTTTAGTTCATTGTTTTCTTTATCTGGTATTGACCCATATATGTATAGCCTTTGCGACACTCAAGACACAATAGCCCACATTTTAATGTTGTGCCGTCATTACAACCGTGAGCAGCGGCACTATTTTCGACACATGTTTTGTCAGGGTTTACCCCTGACATTGGACAGTGTCATTGTCGATGGTGACACTGTCCAACTTGATTATATTTTAATTTTTTAAGAACAATTGTCCTTTTTAATTGTATATAAATCTTTTATCTGAATTTTGGACATATTTTGGTTTTTAACTCGCTGTATTTTTAAATTTTATTACAATTTACTTTTACTGTTTTTATCAATTGTTTGGCACAAATAGCCTAGTTGCTTTGTGCCATAAAACACCAAACAACCACACGACTTATGTTGTCACTCGCATATTTTGGAAAAAAAAACAACTTGTAAGGCTTTCACTGTGCATGAAACAAGTACATTTGCTAGTAATCATGACTCATTTTATTTATTAGGCAAATATGTAACTTAGCCAAAGTAAAAAAAACAGTATTTTGGACATTCTTCAAGTAGACTAAGTTGAAAATTAAACAACATAGAAAATAGAATAACATCAGTTTATCTTGTAAAATGACACTTTTGAGAGTTATCACTTTATTTTTCTGTTTTAAAACCATTAGCAAATGAATAATAATAAAACTAGAAAGTATCCAGATGATACAGTGTTATTCTTTTAAGAAGTAAAAACAGTTAACTTCTCTATGCTAGCTGTAGTAATGTTACACTTTTACAATGATAGCATAATACCAGTTAACTTTTTAAAAGTTAAATGTGTAACACTTTAACCAAATTTTCAGTATTTTTACATGAAGATACATCCACTATAATTAATAATATGGTATTTTGGATTAACCAATGTTGAACACACATTCCTAAAGTGATCTAAATACAGCTATATGTTAAAGTTAAAATAGTGTTAATATATAATCTGTAAATAATTAGCTTGGTCATGTTATAATTCAATTAATTCAAAGCTTATATCTTTAATTCTAGTAATGTGATTGATATAACAATAACAGTTAAAAACAAACTTTTTCAGATTTTGTAATTAAAGTGAAGTAGTTTGTTTATAATTGCATTTAGAAATAATATATAACATTAGTAAACAGGATGCTTGTTTTAAAAAAGTGTTTTAATGTCCTTACACAGTCATACTGTTTGCATTCATGCTTATTTCAGACATCAACAATATGAAAAGTCCATTGTGTAACAAGCTTACATGTTATAAGAGTTGCAGGTGCAGTAAAAATACTAATTTTGATTAAAACAAATCTCTGAAGTCTAGAAACATTGTTAGAACAACTGGAAAAATAACTGAGGTTCAAAAATTTACTGTTGTAAAGTATAAATGATGGTCATATTATCATATTAGCTTAGAAATAATCAATTAATAGTTGAGGCCTTAATGGATTACTGTGTTGATTTGAGAAAACTTCAGAAAAGTTTTTATGGTAATTAATAGTCGAATCAGATGAAATAAAGACACTTAATATTTCGTTTTGATACTCTATGGTAGTGTAAAGATATCTATCTGCTTTTTATTAATTTCTGAAAAAATAGGGGGGTTTGGCCCCCTGTTAGATCTGTGCATATTTATATAACATTGAATAATAGTTATTAATTTCAGGAAAGTAGGGGTATGGGGTACAGGCCTCTTGGACCCCTTCCCCAGATTGTGCCTGCTTATACAGCAATGAACATTTAAAAATACAGGTATAAGTTAGAAACATGATACTGTAATAAACAGCAAATTTGCACTTTATTTCAAACTTAAGTAGTGAGATGATTGGCAGATTAATATAAATAACAGCAGCATTTTTATAATAACAAAGATAGGGTGAGCAAGTTTAGCATCAATGTGAATCTGACTCAAATCATGAGTGGGCCTCCTTTGCATGATCTGTCTTTATACTTAACCAGAGACAAGCATAATGATAATATTTCAATTAATTCATGAAGATGAGGAACTAACTTGAAGTAAATATGTATATATACATAGTAAAGATAGTTGATATGGCTATTAGAAACCTCCTTAGGTCATTATTAGGTTAAGATGATGACTGAAGGAAGTGAAATGTTATTACTTATTTTGTGTTTTAAATAAAAAAAAATTAATATCCATGTTGGCCATTTCTACTATATGAATATTTCAATGACTTGGGTTGTTGGAATGATTGGACATTAATTATCAGAAATACTAATCTGGATTAGTTGATTATCTTCTTGACATTAGTCAATTAATAAGTTAGTTTACATTGCACTAATTGTTGTAATTGCTGTTCACTAATCAATTAAATCAACCCAGCCCTACTCAATATTCACAAAATGTAATTAATTGGAACAGACAAACTAATTCAATAACCAGTCAAACACAAATTACTTAACTAAATAATCGAATTCACTAGTTCTAATCCTACTGGTATTTTTTGTTCAAATTTCTCTCAACTTTCAAAAAGCTTTAGTTATGAAGCAATGCCTTTCTTATCAAACCTTCCTTTGGTAAAACAATAAAAAGACCTAAATTAATAATAAACATAGCCTACAATAATAATAATAATTATTATGTATCAAAGCAGTGCCATATTTAAAAATACCCTATCAAAGAAAAATGATTTATAGTGGTTCTCACATTGATTATTGCAGGCTGCCCTTTTTCCGCACGTCTAGTAATCTTTGATTGGTCAAAATAAAACTGGCTTGAAGGTTCTTTTAGTATAAAAATGTACATATAGTGCAGTAGTTACAGTAAGAATTGTACTAGTTTGTGAATCACTGTAATAGAGTGGATATTGAAGGAGTAGAAGTGTTAATCATCAAGCATTAAAAACTGCTAATATTAAGATTTCATTCTGTTTTCCTTTTTTTTTAAGTGAAAATGGATTTAATGGTATATTACATCTGTTATCCAGTTTAAAAGTGAATCCACTTGAAGTAATACAATTTTGAACAGTATTTTACTTTCGAAATAGCTTTAATTTTACTTTGTTTCAAAATAATGCATGTACACAACATTTTTAATAACTATAGGTAGAAGAAGTGCGAAAACTGCAATTGTTAGAAGCTAATAAGGAAGAAGATAGGTTGATTAAACAACTGGAAAAAAAAATTCATTTAAATCGTAGGAAAAGTAAAAAACTGCCCAAATCTTTTGTTGATGAAGGCTTGGACTGTATCCTTTTTTTCCTCTACTTTTTTAAATCTTGCTTTAAATTTTTCTCAGTTTAAGTGTATAAATATTTAATTATATTAGAACTGACAGCATGTATGTGTTACAACAGCCCATGTTGTTGTAGCTGGTGACAGGCAGCAACAGCCAAATACACAAATTTTCTGTTATTGTGGCCTCTATAGCTTGTGAATCTTACCAAAACCAGGAATGCTCACACTGGTGTCCTGATGCTGTATATCAGTAGTGCTTCTTATTTTAGGTTTTAACCAATAAACACTGATAAAACATCCCTGATACAAAATAAAGAGAAACTTGTGTTTCTCCAATAAACACCAGGAATGATTATTCAGTTTATATTAATGTCCCCACTTTCCCAAGTCACTGTACTTGTGAGATTTAACCCTTTTCATATGTACCAGATAGCATGGGTATATCACTCTGAAGGAAAAGGGACATGTCTTATCCATTAGTGGTAAGTTTATTTTATAATGTCATATAAAATTTTAGATGTTCTTTCAAAGCTTTAACATAAATAGAACTATGTTTTGTACCTGTTATTGCTCCCATAAGAGAAATTAGTATGTAGAGTATATTAGTATACTCATTATAATATTAAAGTTGAAAACTCCAAAAAATTATCAATTTTAAGATATCTAAATAAAACTAAAACAGCTAAAAATAAACACTGCAAATCAGAAGCACTACAGAGACATCTCAAAAGTAAATATACACCATGATTTCTTTCAATAGTTATTTATCTCACATTATTAACTTGATAAAAATGTTTACAAATGTGCATCAGTACTTATTTGATTTGCCACTAGCATTTTTCAGTGCTTTGACTCGTTCTGGCATGGAATCGATGAGTTCTACAATTTTCTCCTGTAGGATCTTGACCCAGGCTGCACGCAAAACATCAAGTAGCACTCCACGGGATGCTGGTTTTCTGGAACTTCTTCTCACTGCTCAAGCAAGTATGGCCCAGACATGCTCGATGGGGTTCATATCAGGTGACTGACTTGGCCATGGGAGCTGTTGTATGCCTTTCTTAATTAAATGACTATTGAATAAATATCATGGTGTCTATTTACTTTTGGGGTGTCTCTATATTTCAGTTAATATTGATATGTTGGACTAACAGTCTGTCTGAATAAAGAGCAGTCCTCATTGAACCCACATGTAAAGCATACACGTTGAAAAACTATTGTTATATGGGCATTTTACTAATAATGTGAAAAATATGTATCCTTTTGTAATAATTAACCACATACACATAATTAGAGATATTTGAAAAGCACATGAAAATAAAGTTTTTGTTGAACCTATCACAACAGGATGTGTTAGGAAATTATTGATTAATTAAATTTAATGTAAGCTATAACACTCAAGAGTTACTTGATTGGCTGTGAAAGAAGAAATATATATTTTTTATTTCACTTGTGACCTTTTACTGTATTACTTACACTGATAAGATATGCTAATTAACTGTACTTCTATTCAAACAAAATCCTTTTCAAATGAATTGGATTTTGAGAAAGATTAGTATTCATTGCGATCTTGATACTGACAATTTCCATGGAACAAAGATTAGATTTTTAATTCTATACATAAATAAATACACAGATGATTACAAGATTAAGATTTTAATTTTTTTCACAAGATACAAAGTTTGTTTGATCCAATAAGTTAATATTTGATATCAATATAATATTCATTATGAACCATTTATGCCAAAGGGTAATTAACTTTCATATTGTTTACTTATCATAAATGTTGGTGACATGTATTATTATGTGTGTCTGTGTATTTCTCTCTTTTTTTGTATATATAGATAGCTTAGATATGTCTAAGGTTTAATATGTTTTTGTAGCTTAATCTTTAATGATTGTTCAAGATATATTAGAAGTCATTGATAATCCTGAAGATGCATCATTTACCAAAGAACTTAGTGACATGGACTCTGAGCTTGAGGATGACTTAGCTCTAGCTCTTGGAAAAAAAACAACTGGTAGCATGAAAGAAAGTACTGAAGAGTTTTCAAAACAGTCAAAGAAAGCCAAAAGTTTAAAAGATACAAATATTAGGCATGAAGATGATTTTGTAAGTAATTTTCATAGTGAACCTAACATTAGCGATAATGACAATGATCAGAATATTTCTGCTGGTCAAGATAACACTGACTATTTTCATGTACAATATGAGAAACATTCACTTTATGAAAATTGTAATGATCTCAGTGAAAAGAAAGCCCCAAAAAAGAAAAAGTGTGTTAATTGGGCAGATAATTTAGGTCTTACAGAAGAAGAAAAGCTTGTACGGAACAAATGTACGGAATTGTACGGAACAAAAGAGTATGAAGTAGAAAATGAAAAGGTTTCAATATTAGCTGAAAAAAAAGAAATAATACTGAGACAAGAAAATTGTCATGATTCAGTGAGTGAGAATGAAGAAAATTACACCACAGATACAACTAAAGCAACTGGAAAAGGAAAGAAGAGGCATAATGAGAGCTCTCCTGAGCCATTAATAAAGAAAGTAAAAAAAATTAATTCAGATGAAGAACTGAATAGCAGTGAAGATCACAATAATGAAAATTCTTCAGTTGATAAAAGTGAAAAGAATGATTATTGGGAAGACATTTATGGTCGACTAAGAGACAAACAAGGAAATGTTATAAAACTCGGTAAATTTCAGACAGATACAAAGTATGTTCCTCCTGCCAAGAGACTTCCAGCTAAAACGGAAGATGAAAAGAAGAAAAAAGAACTAGAAAGACTAAGAAAACAGGTGAAAGGACTTTTAAACAGGTAGAGTTAATATGTATTTCTATGCTGTTGTATATTATGAGAGTACTTCAAGATTTTTTTTTTACATGCATGTATCAGGTCTGCTAAAAAGAATTTTCATATCCTTTTTCTTGCAGGTTCTTGTGTGATTGGTCTTTTCATTCCATCATTTTTACTGTTTATTGTTTACTGGTCATATAATCATACTATAAAAAAGTAGACCATTGTGTTTGTGTGTTAGTATCCATCATCTGGAATTGGCTGGCTCAATTACTTTAATTTTTGAATGGTAACTGGAAACTATACTTGGGCTATTTTGTTTGGAGATTTTTGCCCATGACAGGAGATAAAAAAAAAACAAAAACTATGTAATAGGGGACATTCCTTTTTTTTTTTTTTTTCTCGTTTATATATATATATATATATATATATATATATATATATATATATACTAGTGCGTCTACTATACTA
>NW_013666231.1:46011-78098 GCF_000517525.1 Limulus polyphemus
TTCATCATTCAAAGTTGGCTGGCTCAATAACTGTAATGTTTCATATGTTTGATTTAGGATTTTTACCCACAAAGGGGAAGTAACAAAATACCTTGAAATAGGGCATATCTCTACTCTTTTCTTTTTTTTAACAGACTTTTGACTTTGAATTTAAACACACAAGTACTTGGTCAGTTTAATAAGAATGGAGGGGAACATCATCTTATGTTGTCCCATAAACAATTCTTTTCTTTCTTAATGGGTACCCTCATCTAGTGTACAGTAAAGTATTTGATACTAAAATAAACAAACCAGGAAATGCTTTTCCAGTGGTATAATATCTGTTTTTTTATTAATTTATTCAAGAATGTGAAATAAAGAAATTAAATTTTATTCTTGTCTTTAAGCATTTGCTAAGTTTGGATTTGTGACTTGCTACACTATATTAATAAAGGTTTCCAACTGTTTACTAGCTAAATAATATTTAAACTTAAATCCCTTTCTTTAGGTACAAGTTGCACTTATCATTTGAAAGACACCAGTGAAAACAGTGGGTCCACCATTATTTCACTTTTTGTGGTGTAGATTCTCAGTAAGAAATTATACACTTACAAGTATTCCAGTTTTGGACCAAACTGTATGTGTTCTTTATCTGCATTAAGAAAATACAGAACATATCCTTTTCTGCATCTAAAAGCAGACTAAGGTAATAATCTGCAGTTCTTACTAAATGCATAACATTTAGATATTTCAAGCCAGTTTTCTTCTTTCTTGTATTCTTGTTCATAATTAAGTTTACATAAACTGTTTAAATATGTAATGGAAAACATGCTCATGATGTTGCACGTAAACTGCATCACTTATTAACCAACATATATATTCAGTATGTTATGTCACCATTTGGCAGCTAGCCTAGTTTCATTGGCATTGGGTGTCACCGTCAGTCATGCTTTCCACACAATCACCACTTTAAAGAGTTAGAATTACTCTAACTCAAACAGTAATGTATCAAAAATATAAGCTGAAATAACCTGTTCTGCTACAAACATCCTTCAGGATCAAATTTTGTGGTATCAACTGCAAAATGCATGCACATATACACAGTCCAATGTAGTAGACAAACAAAATATGACAGTAAAATTACTTTCTCCATCATAATATAGTAATCATTCAAATTGGTATGTTTATCTAGTAGTACTGCCATCTAGGGGCCATGAAATCTCCTACATTATATAAATATATCTACTCTGAAAAAAGTAGCAAAATGATACACTTTTCATGATTTATACAGTCTCTATTAATTGCTATGTTTTGTTAGAGTACAATTCCTTTACTGCACTTCAGGAAGATAGGTGTCTACCAACTAGACTATCAGGCACAATCTTGCATAATGATACAGCACAAATGTCTACCTTTACAATTTAGCAAATTATTGTCATTGTACATGTGTGTGTGTGTATATATATAGTTATTCTCTTCTGCTCATAACTGACAAATTCATTCTAAATACTTGGAATGGATAGATGCTTACAAATTTTCAGTTTCATCTCCTAATGATACATTATATTATGAATAGTGTTTTAATCTGATGGGTCACTGTTTGTTCAAGTTTTAAGGGCTTAGAAAGTAACTCTCCAATCGGTGTACAACTAAATAGTCCATCTGCTTAACAACACTCTTAGAGTATAGCTGAGAGTTTTTACAGTGGTGTATGTTCTGTTAAAATGATTTGATTTTTGTATTATATTTTTAAAGTGGCTTATGTAACAAAGTATTGTAACTTTATACTCTCCTGGGAACAAGTACATTCACAAAAGGTGTGAAAAGGTTGACTCTGGACATCCAGATTAAGGTTGAGTAATTAAAAGTGAAATGGAAGTAATGGACATTTTTATAGAAATTTAAATTATTATACATATATTATATTCTTTAAACTTTTTCCTGACTCTTATTTCAGATGATTTCCACATTACATATTAATGTATTCGTGTCAGTTTTATTGTATTTAATTTTACAGTACATTAACAAAACACACGTTAATTGTGCAGAACAGAGCTTCTTTTCGTCTTCCCTTCCAGAATTATTTGCTATAGGTATCAGTGAAACAATATAACAATTCACATGCAATACAATGGAAGGTACATATACATCCCTGAAAGAAGTATCATGCACTGTATTTGCTGTGTTTTAATAATAATATAAAATCCATATTTATCAGGGTGTGGGTTAACCTGTGGTAGGGCCCTGAATATTAGCATTGGTGAAATGGATTTGAATCTGTACAATACCACAAAATGTTCCTCACAATATAAGCTGTAGATGCATTATAAAAGTGACAATCAGTTCTTTAGTGTGCATAATAGGATGCTGCTGACTGGCTGCCTTCCATCTATTCAGTAGTTGAAAATTAGGGATGAGGGCAGATAGCCTCAGTAGCTTTGCCATGTATACAATTACCTGATTTCATCCTAAAAGTTATACATCATATAAAGAATTATAATAATATGAAGTGTTTTGTTTCATACATGCATATCGATGTATCTGTTTATTGAGTTGAATTTTTCAGATGTATGTTTATATACCTGTAACTTGAAGAACATGCATATACACAGTAATAATTTTTTTATTACATATTTACAGGCTGAGTGAGTCTAACCTTAAACCTATCTCTAGTGCCGTTGAAGACTTGTATATGTCTCACAGTAGAAATGGTAAGATATTTTTTGTTCAACATACTGGTTTATAGCATTTGTTTATAGGCTTATACTTGGCAGTAGAAGACTTAGTTAAAAGTTAGTGAAAGGAAGAAATCTACCTATAAAACTGATGTATTTTTAGGCAGTATGCTTGGTTTATGATAATGATAATTAACATTATGTATAGTTATATTTCTGCTTTCATGGGCCAGTAATTGCTACTGCAGGTGAAAGATAACCTTGACTTTGAATCAGAGGACTGGTTTGCAACTCATTGCTGCAAAAACATGCTCCCCAATTTGGAGCCATGGATGTAGTATAAGAATGATGGTCAAACATATACGTGTCAAGTACTACAGGTTGGCCATAGTAACTACATTTATTTTATTAGTTTAGAAAGTCTATGGCTATATTATTGTGTACTATGAATTAAATGTCATACCTGAGTTCTCCTTTTTGGGGGGAGGGTAAAATAAAGTATCATTCTACCATTAACTCTTTCAGCGTGGCTCGGTCCCTGGGACCAACCTCATAACCATTTTGTGCTTATTATAGTTTTCATACTATAACTTTTAAATTAGTAAGCAAATGTTAATGAAATTTGGCAGTTTATCAGTAAACATTACAGTGCTTTCATTTGCAAGATATCAAATTTTTTTATTAAGTCTTAAGGTTAGTAAAGCAATGTTTTTCTCATGGTTTTTTTCTTTTTGCGTGTTGCCTATCCAACATGCAAAGTAATTTTTATTTTAAGATTAAAAATTACTTTTATGCATCAGAAAATTTTCAAATTTCACATGCAAAATTTTTATAATGTCGAGATAGTTATCAAATGTTTCTTAAGAAAAAACTTTATATTTCATCTGTTATTTTCAGTAATTAATCTCTGTATGGGTTTGGTAGATTTGACAAATCTCGTAACCACCATGAAAAATTAGGAAGTAAATATAAATTATGCTTCTTTCATTCTAGAATGACAACAAATTATAACACGAAAGCATAAATGTTTAAACTAAATCTCATAACATTATACATTTATATATATATTTATTATTTTTATTATATTAACCTTTCGGCTGTGCCTGGCTAACAATACAGAAGTTACAATGACGCGGCACACGTGCACTCTTGTTACTGTATCCAATAATATAAAACTGACCTTTAGTCTTTACAAGGTGATCTGTCTTGGCTGTGTTTTAGTAGACTAGTATTTTGTAAAATACAGTCACATTTCAATTATTATACATTTATAGATTTTAAACTTATTTTTCTTAAAACATAGAACATAGATCAGTAAACAAAGAAGCAAACAATTATCTCTTCTAGTTATGACCTTTGTACTCGGTTGCTGCTTGACATAGGTTGCTAAGCCTTTTAAAATTTTGCATATGGAGGATATGAAACAAATTTTCTTAGGTTTCATATTTACAGTTGAATAAACAAAAAAATCATATATCAGTATCATAGAATTCCACTATAATTTATCAGTCTTAATAAGTAAGCTGTATTTCAGTCTAAAAGAATATGAAATTTTGAGCAGTCTAAAGACACAGCCTACGTCTTTGAAATCATGGTTCAAAAGAAAGAAATGGCATCCTAAGAGTTTAAAATGGCTAAGAAAGCCACTAGGAGGACATTCTGAGCTTTGGATTGGTTATTCATGTCATATATAGAAGTAAGTATATATATAAGGGAGCATTTCCAAAAATGGAAAGAGGTGGGCAGGGTGCCAATGTGTTTGATTTATTACATGAGCAATATCTTAGCAAATAGAAAAGATAAGAGGTTCTTATTTTATATTCTAGCTTGTTAATATTGGTAATTTGAGTTCCAAATTTGTACAAAAAATATAGACTTAGTATTTTAACATCACAAACACCTAATTTGAACCAGTGCTGCATTCAACATACCACATGACACACAAAAATCAATATTTAACTGTGTTTTTTAATATTTACATTTAAATTACTAAATTGAGTAATGTATAATACTAAAATCTGAATTATAATGTACAGTTTGATGCCAAACTTATTGACATAAATTTGTGAAATAGTAGTTCAATAACATTTTGAATGCAAGTCAACAAACACGATGACATGGCCTTTCACCTGTGACTCATCTGGAAAGGGTTAATAGATATAATTCATGTCAGCTGACATGAATTTCTAGTGAGTATCACATTTTTAATTTAATTTATTACTCTATGCAATTTTTAGTCCTATACTTGTGATAATTTTAATTTCTAACATAAAAATTAAGATGTGATAAAAATAACTTGAATACTGCTTGAATGCACTGTTATCTTTACTTGCTATTTTGAACTTTGAGAATCATACTGAAAAGTGTGGGAGATCAATATTCAACAAGCTATTGGAAAAAAAAGCTTATTTATTGGTTATCTTTGTGTATTTTTTCTCATAAATGTTGGACTTTCAGCCAGTTTTTTTTATATCTTTGACATTGTTAACAACTGATCTGAATATTCATAATCACTTGTGGATTATAAACCGGCAAAAAAATGCCATTGCCTTTTGATGATCACTGGCTAAATACTAGAACCAACTAACCACCTATCCTGTGTTAATTTATAATTTGTGATACATGTATGTAAAAATTACAATTATGTTTGTCTATATGCAGAAGCTATTAGCTTGTTGAATCAGTTTGATCATATTTGTGAATATGATGGTCTTTTAACAATATGTTTTGTTGTATCATTAAACAGATATGAATGAAACACTGACAGCTTTGATATCTGAAGCAATCATACAACCTTTTCTAACTCCAGAAAGGCTAGTGATGGAACATGCAATGTTAGTAGTACTTCTTCATGCTAATGTTGGAACAGAAGTAGGTGAGTAACAACAAAATAGTTCATTCTGTTTTATGTTAGCTTTGTCTGCATAAACGTAAAAAATATGTTTCTTATGTTTTATCTAATTTTGGTAATTAAAGTGAGTTTGAAAGAAATAAGGATAAGTAGTTTTCTGAATAATGGAGAAAACTTTAGGGTCACGAAGAAAGAAAGAAGGGAAAAAATGGGGAAGGAAAAAGGAAGTCAAAAAAAGAAAGAAAAGGAAGTGATATTGATTATTGGGTTTTGTCACTGAAACTGTGCTACTATGTCACTGTTGTCAATTAGTCAGTGAAAAATTAAAGAAGGATTTTAAGAGCTTTGATTGATGGTGTGAGAAAACTTGTGATTTTTTTTTGGAAGAATATTTACTTCTGGGTATAAGCACTTTCTGGCTGTTAGATTCAAGTAAAAGCTATTAGAATTTTTTATGAAGGGTAAATCTGTGCTTTTGTGACGAGTTGAAACTCGGAAGCTGTCACATTAACTGTTTGTGTTGAAGTTCATGTATCCAATAGTAGGTAATAGTGAACTGTTTACATCTAGAAATAATTTTCTTTACTTGCTAACATTGCCCTAGAAACTAACTTTAAATAATGTCATTAGTCTAGGTCTTGAAATAAATACGACTACATAATGTGTTTTTTATGCTAGAGATTTTTTAAAGAACAAATTGTAATGAAAGTAAGGTACCTCATAGTGGCTATTATGTACAATTTCTATTAAATTATTAGGTTGGGATTCTCAGTCATGATGTCTGAGGTCTTAAGGGGCCTCAGAGTAAAATGTTTGAAAATCTTTAACCCTATTGAATGAATATAGTTTTGTAGTTAAAGCTGATAACTGGTGTTTGAGTAAGTAAAGCTAAAGATGAAAGGCAGCTAAAGGTTAGAGAAAGTTGTGCCTGTCTGTCTGTAGGTAGGTCTAACCAATATTGGCTTATCCTCTTTTCAAATTATGAAAATTTTCCATATTTGTCTTAAATTAATTGGGTTGCTTTTAGTGTTATTGTGATATTTTCACATAACAACTGGAAAACAATGTTTTAAGTATTTTTTTAGGGGGGAATCAATCATATTATGAAATTTATATATACCATCATTATGCTTATTCATTGGAATATTGGATAAATAATTGAAATTTGCTTGAGATTTCTAATTTAAACTGGATTTTAATGTTTCTATAGGTGCACATTTCCTTCAGTCACTTGCCACCAAATTTAATGTGTTACTGAACAGTGGACCAGATCATGGACAAGGAAAAGAGTGTGACAACCTTCTGGCATTAATAGCCCATTTATACAATTTCAAGGTTGGTCACGGCTTTGGTTATCGAGTTACGTTTTTGTTGTTCTGTATTGTAGCAAATTACTTAAATTTAAAATTAACTAAAACAGTTACTAAGCTGTGGAACTTGACTCCTGAAATTCTTTTGGTAAAGGCAAAAGTTAAATAAAATACAGGGTGTCTGAAAAGTATGGAACCATAGGCATGTCAGTAAATTTTCAGTATGTGTTCCACATGTTCTTGTAACTTGAAACCAGTTTGGGTTAACAGAAAGATTAACTCGACCTTCTTATGCTTTGACAGCAGCATAATCAGTAATGTATCTGAAATTAGGAAAATCCGAAAATGACCTATGGTTCCAAACGTTTTGGTCACCCTGTAGTAATACTTGTAAATTCAACTAAGATGAATTATTTTCAAGTTACATTTTTTACCACATCTCACTTTTATTTCTTTAATAACCATTTGAAGCAACAGCATCATAATTGCATTTTTTACCACATTTCTTTTTCAGTGTTTAAAATATCGTAAGGAACAAAAATATATATAGTGGAAAATGTTTGCTAGAATTTGCTTAAATGTTTAAATCATTAAGTTTTATTTTTATGATATTAAGACTTTTAATTCCCGTAAAATTTATTGAAAAGAATGGTTTTAATGATACATTCTACTTAAGAGTTGAAAATGAAATTAGCTGATTGCTGTTCAGAGAACCAGCTTGAAAGTCTGTTTAAACATGCAGGGTAAAGTTAGTTTGACACGTTTATGGAACAAGCACTTGTTAACTGTGTTAGAATGAAATTCAAATCATTTAAGTTCTTTTTCCTAGCTAGATCTATATTCACTATTAAAAATATTTGAGAAAATTGAACTTGAGCAAAACAAGACGTGTTTTTAGATAACTTAATTGGGTAGAATCTACAGCAATATTAACAATGCTCTTAACTTTGCTCATATTAACTCAGTGGCTATCAGTGATAATGATGCAGACTACAGACATGGCCAGGTGGTTAGGGCACTTGACTCGCAATCTGAGGGTCGTGGGTTCAAATCCTCATCCCACTAAAACAGGCTTGTCCTTTCAGCCATGGGGGCATTATAAGTGACAGTCAATCCCACTGTTCGTTGGTAAAAGAGTAGCCCAAGAGTTGGTGATTGGTGGTGATGACTAGCTGCCTTCCGTCTAGTCTTTCATTGTAAAGTTAGGGAAGGCTAGCGCAGATAGCTCTCATGTAGCTTTGCACAAATTTCAAACCAAAGAAAAGTACTTACACAATATTTTTAAAACTATTCTATTTTGCTTGTTCTTGCCCTGTAGTTAGAGAACTTGCTTGCAAAAAAATAAATAAATAAAGTGAGATTTTTTTTACTTATTTCTTAAGAAGGTTATAAGATTATTTTTTAAATCTAGATTAATAGTATTTTATTTTCTGGTATATTCAGTAAAAATTGGGATTATTTTAAAGTTATGGATATAAAAACTAATGATACCTTATTTCCATTCTAAATTACATTTTTTCCTTTCACTTCAGAATAGACCATTTCTCTGTATGTGTACATGTCTCCAAATCTACAATAATAAAAAATAACCATTAAAATCACGAAGGTAAATTTGTTCAATAATCTGTATTAACAACAAGAATGCATATTTTGTAATTGCTACATGTAGGAGTGAAATTATGTTGATTATTAGCATATTTCTTCAGAAGTTTTATACTCATTTTTCATAGGTCACCCATTCTGTTTTGATTTATGATATACTGCGTTGTTTGGCCAATCATTTTAAAGAAAAGGACATTGAACTCATCCTTTTGATTTTAAAAAGTAAGTTTTATTTTTTGTATAATAAAAGTAAAATATTTTCTGGATAGTTAGAAACCTGCAGTTTTGTCCAAGTTACTAAAATATAACCTTACACTTAGTTGTCTGTAAATAAAGTTACCAAATATTATATAAAGATTTTTTTGGATATTAGAATATATTGGAATTTTTATGAAATTGCATGACTTAAGCTCAGTATATTTAGCATGTAAATAATATTTTGTTTGTACCCAATGAGCTATTGATGTGAAACTTACTGTTTCATTTTCATTGTGTGTCAGTATATATTTGTAGATTTATTAATTTAAATAAGGTGCAGTTGTGACAATATATGTAAAAATAAATTTTACTGAATCCCAATAAAATGTCTTAAATATATCTCTAGGTTGACCAACTAATTACTCAGCTAGTTTGACATATCTTGAAGATAAACTGTTCTCTCTGATAACTTATAAAGAAGTGTTATCAACAAAATACCACAGTTACTGCCAACTAATCTTCACAAAATAATTATTTTTGATGATCATAGTATTGCTAAATTTTGTAATTTTCCAATACTTCTCCCTCCATCCTGAAAAATACAAAACAAGCCTGATTTAGTAACTTGTTATAATGATTTTATAAAATATTTTTATATCTATAATTATAATGACTGAAATTTTATAGAGTTATCTTTTTTTTTGAAGATTCTATTTTTTGGCACATAATAATGATCGATTCAGTATCTTTCCACCAATCCATTTTGTTTTTTAAGCTGACTGGTAAAGAGATAAGCCAACAACAGCCACATATTTTTGTTCTGATGTTGATTTGATACTTGATAAATCTCATTTTGTTGTAAAGTTTAGTTGAGATGTTAATTTTTACTTAAACTTTTTTTGTAATGGTGTTAACTTATTCAAAACATGAGGTTTTGTGACAGTATGTATATTTTGATGTTACTGTGCACAGCAACAATTTTTCAGCCTCTGGGCTTGTAATTTAAATGTTTCTAATATTTATAACGAATCCTGGGGGCCTGGCTTGAACCGGTGGTTATGGCACTTTACTTGCAACCTATGAGTCATGGAATCAAAACTCATTGATGAATGTACTCATACATTAGATCATGAGAAAGTTATAATGTGATGGTCAATCCTACTATTCATTGGTAAAAGACTAGCCCAAGAGTTAGTAGTATATGGTGTTTACTAAACACATTTTCTAGTCTATCTCTTCAGTTTTAAGGATAGCTAGTGCAGATAGCCCTCTAAATAATAGGTTTGTGTGAAAATTCAACTAACAAACTGTAATGATGAACTATGTGATATTTGAAGTAAAACTTCTCATACATAGGTATTATCGACTGTAGGAATGAAAATGTTACCAAAATTCTCTTAAACTGAATTTTATCCTCCAAAATATTTTACTGACATTTTGGGTTTGTTATGCATCTATGACTGATTTTGGGCCTGTCATAACTATTATTTTTTACTGAATTTACCATTTAGTGTTTAAACTTTAAAACTGCTGTTGGATTTTTCCTGTTGATAAACAAAATCCTTTGCCGAATTATATTTTAGAACAAAGAGTATATAATATGAATGAAAAATAACCTAATCATAGCATTTGCTCATATATATTAGTATACCTTTTCAATTACTATGTTAGGTGTGGGGTTCAGTCTACGAAAGGATGATCCACTAACTCTGAAGGATGTAATATTAGACCTTCAGTCAAAGTCAGCAGATTTAAATGAAGACAGGTTAGTTTGTACCCAGATTAAAAAAATATTTCATCATGTTTCTACAATCAATATTAATCATTGAAATTCTAGTGTTTACCACATGGATTTTTACTTAACTTATGATTTTTTAATTCTGTTAAATTTTTGAGAATGTATAAATTAAGTCAGTGTTTTAGATGTAATGTGGTTTTCTCCTATTGGTGCTGTTGTTACATTACCCTGCTTCGAGAATAAGAAAGCTATCTTGTTGGTTTGCCAGTTCTTGTGAATAATTTTAAAATCAAATACAAACAAAATAAATAAATAATAAATAATGTTAAAATAAAAAATAAGTAATGTTGTGTTATTAGTCATTACCTAAAATATTCTGATTTGTTTTATAATAACTACAGCTCACTTTCTTTTTCTGATTCACATCCTAATAGTTGTACATGAAAATTGATAATATATATAACGCCTGCAACGCAACTTTGATTGTCAAATTTGGTAGACCTTTAATAACCGTTACAAGTGCTCTGTGCACACAAAAACTCAAACTTGAAATCAAGTATTAAAGATCTGCCTGTGAATTTATGGAATATCAGTCAGACTCAGTCTCTGACTTTACAAAGATGTAAATGCCTGGTGAGCAAATAGCTCAAGTGATGGTAAAACAAAGTATTGAATCATGTAATGCAGTTTGCATGCATACCTCAGTGAGTGATTTAATTATTTTTTTCATTTATGTTTTCTTATCTAAAATAATGAGCTTCTAAGTTTTACATCTTAATTACTTTTATAACAGTAAGTAAAAAGTATACATACAAAAAAGAAATGTAGTACTTATATGCAGTATTTTTACTTTTTTCCAGTAAAAGACTTGATGTTTCAATAGAAGTTAACAATAATTCTTGATAGGGTTGTTGTTAGTATGTTACTGAATTTTTACTTATTTCAAATATTCAATTTAGAACACAACATAACATGCACAACGTTCTATAACTGTTATAATTAAACTGGCTTTCTAACTAAGCTGTATGTGTGTTAAAATAATTCCCTTACCATGTATGAGGTGGACAAGGCAAAGCAACTTTGAATCTATAGGGCGATTAATTCAAAAGCTGTCATCAGAGTGCATTAACATTATAAATAATTCAATAAATTAAGATATCTTATTGTTGGTTATAAATAATGTAATAGGAAACATCATATGGAATTATTGACATTTTTTTTTAAAGACAGTATGTGATAGGAGGTTGTGGCATGTGGGTTTGACTTTCTAGTTTATACTACTATAAATCAAGATGATTGGAGGCTATAAGTTATGTCACAGCAATATCTACAAGTTTGTATTATATATTAAAATTCAGAAGCTTAAATGGGGTAGTAGAATGTAAGTGGGCAATTTGGAGTGAACAAATGCCATGTGATACGTAAATTGAAGATTGTGAATTTATTGAACTTGTGTTAAAATATGACTTATTAACTCTGTTTTGATGCCAAGTTTATTGACATACATTAATAATAAAGTAGTTTAATTAAATTTCTAGTGTAAATCTGTATAAAGGTCATGACGTGTAATTTTATCTACTCATATCCAGAGAGTTAATTAATATTAACTTATGAACAGGGCAAACTAATTACTTATAGCAAAATTATAAATCTGACCACTGATGGGCATAATTCAATACACTTTTTGTGTGATCTGACTTCTAACAATTATAATGATCTTGTTGGCAAAGTGTTACCTACTCCTCAAGTACCAATAAAATTGAAGTTTGTTTTGAGTAAAAAAAGGCAAATCAAACACCATACAAACTTTTTTTTTAGCAACTAAAAAATGTGACAATTTATTTTTTAACCGTTAGTTTGAAAATTCTTGCTCAATAACATTTTTACTTCCACCACCAAAGGTGATGAAGGTTACATTTTCACCAGTGTGTGTGTTTGTGAGCAGGATTTGTCAGAAACAGCTGAATGGATTTAGACAAAAGTTGGTATACATTTGGACTGTGGCCAAACTTAGCTGTGATTAGTTTTTGGAGGGTCAAGGTCACAAAAATCTAAAAACACCTCTGTTGGTTAGCATGGGGACTGATTTTTTCACTCTATTTTTGCTCTATAACTCAGGCAAAATCGATTGGACTTTCATGAAACTTAATGAACATATGTAGAATACTATTCCTCATCGTCTTGACAAAAGTGGTTCCTGTCCATTGATTACAACAGACCTGGACACATTTTTCATATTTTTTGAGAGCTGAATATGATCAACACTGCATGTATTGTGAAAGTAATTCACATTAGCAATATTTCTGGGAAAATGTTGATAAGGTTATTAGAAATTATAATACATTTTGTTGTATTGTAACTAAATTGAGTCCTTTGTAGTAATTTGTGTGTGTGTGTGTGTGTGTGTGTGCATAGAGGAGGGATTTGGACTGTCGTATTAGTTTTATTAACACACTTTCTTAATAGCTCTTTATTAACACCATTTCGATGTTTTCATGTTAGTTATATAACAAATGTTCTGCAAAAATGCAGTACATTTGTTACCACATTATTGGAGGGAGGTATTAACCACGAAAGATTGTGGTATTAAGTCTATTCTTATGCTCACGTGTACAAAAATGTTTGTCAGAAAGTAATAATTTTCAAAGGTATCATGTCCTACCCTAATCAGACACAGAACGTTTTTAGACATTTCCCTTTCTTATTTAGAGGCTTTTGTTTCACTGTCCAGGCAGTATTAGAGAATTGATAATACTTTTTATTCTAATAATGTTTGTAAGACTGGAAAAAAAAGTATGAAAAGGCTGATTGGTAGCAGAATAATAGATATTAATGGGCATAAAACTTTGCACAAAGTGGCAGTTTAAAGATGATGGATTTGTGAAGTAGTGGTTGAATAATGTGTGTGTGGTAAATATATTAATTGTCATCCTGCAAAGATACAAGATCATATGATTAATACAAACTAAATGTTAATATGTTGAACTTGAAGGAACACGTGAATAACAAGTTTTAAATACATGCACAAATTAGTAAATGTTTATCAGAAGCAGAAACTGTTTAAGAAGAATTTGGCTTTTGTGGTTTTTGTTATCTGTTTATGAAATATATATAAATGGGTAACATGAAATAATGAGTGAATTATATATAATATGGTGTTATATTTGGAATTATTATTGAATCTTGTTTCTAAACCTTTTGTGTTTAAATATTTATTTATTTAGTGGTATTTTTGGTGAGAATCAATTTTGATAAAGTAAACAATGCTTCTTCTAATATTGTATGCAGAGTCAGAAGGCAGTATATTACTTCTGATGGTTTTATAATGTTGATTCATTGGGATTGCAGAGTATCATCTAAAAATGGGAAAAGCTGCTATCTGCAAAATTTTGGTATTGAATTCAGTTCTAATACTAAACCTGTGTATAATGAAGATGTGTAAAAAAAATATTCTGTATCTCACTTTTATCTGTTTTGCATATTGTTACCAAATAATGCATTAGGATCCTGCTTCAGGTGGACTATTTTTGATATTCTTTTGTGCAACAGCCAAATTTCCTATATGTTGGTTTTTACGATTTTCTTTTAGTCATGCTGTAAGTGACCAGGTCAAATTAATATTAAAGTGACTAATCAACTTGTTAAAGGAAAAAAACTGATATATGGTTATTTTAATTTGTATTTGATATTCAAGATCTGTTTTTTTATTTTATCTGTGATGTCCAAGTTACATTTTGTATTGTATCTGTAATATCAAAAATGTATTTTGTATTGGATCTTTGATATCCATGATCTGTTTTGCGTACTTTTAAATCATTGCATTTTAAAATAGTCATCTCTGTTGTGTATTCTTTCCATAAAAAATATTAAACTATTATGAACTATAGTAAAGAGGAGGTTTCTTTGTGATACTAAATAATCTTTACTTTAACTTAAATATGGGATACAAAGCAACAGTGCGAACAAAAATTAGCCATGTATATCATTGTTCTCATGACAGTTCAATCCAGGCTCGTGTACGGTTCATGTTGGATACCCTTATGGCAATACGTAATAATAATATGCACAAAATACCTAACTATGACCCAAGTCTTGTGGAGCACTTACGGAAAGTGTTGCGGGGATTTGTTCGTAAAGGTGTGTATGTGTCAAACACAAACTATATGATCATAGATAAGCAAATTGAAATAGGTTAATTAGTGTTGCTTATTTTAATGCCTTTATTTAATATTTCACTGTGGTGTATTTATGAAGGTATAGATGTTCATTTCCTTAATAATATGTTGCTTCTTTTTTTTCTATACGTATAATAAGTTAAAACTTGTAGATTAGTTTATAAAGTTGGTAATTTCAGTAGTAATATATACAATTTCCATTGTAATACATGTTAAAGGTGTAGCCTATGTTTAGACAGTCGGTTAATCTAATATTCAGTCTTTATAAGCATTCTTCAACATTTATGTAAATGATTTATTTTTGTTGTAATAGTAATACATTGTTTTGCTGTACCTGTAGGTTGCACTGTGCAAGAACTTAAGATTTCACTTGAAGATTTGCTGAATGCTGAAGAAAAAGGGCGCTGGTGGATTGTTGGATCTGCTTGGTCTGGTGAAATCACAGAAAAGAACTCTGGTAAGCTTGAATATCAAGTAGTCCTAAACATTAGTTATTCTGACAGTGTAGAAATATACATCATTAAACTTGTCTTATATAATATTAAATCTTCAGAATGTACATTATTGGAGAAATACTGTTAGGTAGCTTTAGTTTTGAGCAGTGTAAATGGAAAACTAAAAATTTGTAATTATAATGTGGGATGGAGTTATATTAGAATTTTTGTTAATGCAGCAGTTGACTCATTGTTTACTTTAGATTTATGTGCATCAATTGGTGTAAAAGTGCATGCCATGCCATTTTATATAGATCCATTCAACATGGTTATATATTTGATGTCAGTTATCAACTGTTCATATTACCCTACATTGTTGATTTAATGACAGTTTATGGTAGAGGAGAGTTAATACAAGATACAATATACAGGGATACCAAAAAAAACTATAGATATGCATTTTAAGGTTCTAAAGAATATGCAAACTGTGTGATGGACAAAAGTGTTTTTATTTTTTATGTGAACATCACCCGAACACCGACTCGTGGGGACAAATACTTTTGTAACACATCTAATTCTTTCTTCAGTACTGAGTCAGTCCATTGGACTGATCCCCTGCACATTCAGTTAAACCTTGGTAGTATTTACTCAGTATCTTTGTCTCTACACATTTGTTTTTTCTTTAATCACATTATTAACTTTCAGTTATTATATCCTCATTATAGCTATAAAACCATGTAAATTTCCCTTACTGATATTAAATGAAGAAGATCAGGACATGTTTGTGGAAATATTTATCATCAGCTAGTACTGATACTGCCAAGGCAAACCATTAAAAACTAAAGCCAAGACTGTAGACCTTAAGACTGAGCTTCAGCATAAACTGTTACAAATGTATTGTTTTGGCTACTAAACTACTGTATCTGTAGTTTCACATCATTTCCATGTGTAGAATGTAGACTGGAGTGATTAAATCTGTAGTTTGAATATTCAACCACTTTAAAATATAGAATGTACAGCCTTCAAGACTAACTTCAACTGAGACCAGTACATGTAATGTAGATTTAAAATTGAGAGAGTAGATTCAGTATAGAACACTCCAGTAGGTATATTGCAGATTTAAAATTGAGAGAGTAGATTCAGTATAGAACACTCCAATAGGTATATTGTAGATTTAAAATTGAGACTAGCTTCAGTATAGAACACTCCAGTAGGTATATTGCAGATTTAAAATTGAGAGAGTAGATTCAGTATAGACCACTTCAGTAGGTATATTGTAGATTTAAAATTGAGACTAGCTTCAATATAGACCACTTAGTATGTATAATGTAAATTCAAAATTGGCTGTAGCTTGAACTCAAACTGTTTCATTATGTACAATGTAGATCAGAGTTGAGATTTTAATTTCAGTGTTGATCATTTCACAAAATTTGGCTCCAAGTTAGAGTACTTGCTTTAAAATGCTAAAGATTATATATCTTCAGTGGAAGCAAGCTTGGGATGTATTCCCAAATGTGCATAGCTTCTAATTTCAGCATGAACTGTTCCAAATATAGGATGTAGGCTAAGCAAATAGGTATGTTTCTTTATCTAAGAATGTTTAAAAATGAAAGTCTGAGAATCGAAGACTATTGTTTGAGTTTGGATTGACTCAAAATATGAACTAAAAGCTTTTAACTCAATCATGACTAGTGAGTGCATAATTGTGTATCAAATTGAGTGAGAAATGTAACTATTTCAAATATGCTTCAAACAAAAATATTTTTGGACTAATATTTTAGCATCATATAATATTATAATTCATGGAGAAATATGAACAATTTTTCCAGCTTTCATTTCTACACAATACTTTGGAACCTTGCTCGTAAACAATAAACTTACTACTTTTTAATAATTTTTCGTTGTTTAAACTTATATTTGCTAAGAAACTATCATTCCTAGGCAAAATAATGACCTTGTCTTCTTTCTCCACGTTATTTATTGGTTAGTGATTTTATTACTACAAGCAGGCTGGTTTTGGCTTAGTAGTTAGTGCGCTACATGGTTCTTATCACATTACTGCAAACTCATTCCACATTTGGGAGCTGTGGGTGTGTATAACAGTGATGGTAAAATTCCATTATTTGAGAGTAGCCCAAGGATTGGTGTTGGGTGGTGTTGAGTAGATGCCTTTCTTGTATGCTATCATTTTAAAATTAGAGATGGCTTGCATAGATAGCTCTTATGTAGATATGCACTTATATCCAAAACAAACATTACTGCAAGTTCGTAATTTATCATGTTACAGAGTTAGGGTGGTAATCTAACTACATGTGATATATATTAGCTTTGAGAAAATGCTAAAACCCAAGGCTAGTAATGATTGGATAGAGAAGATTATAATCTTTCAAACAACAGAATAAAAGTGTTTTTTGGAGAATTTCTGTAGAATGAATAATGAATCTGATTGCAAAGTTTTGAACACTTTGGGATGAACCATAGATCTAAGAATATTTTGTAGGTTTTTTTATTTCTGAAAATATTTTTGTTACGTCTGTTTGAAAGCTACAAGAATGTTCTTGTATCACAAAATGCCGGGCAAAGATAATTTAGATTTAGCAAGTATAGTAAGCTAACTTGTGAAACAAATCTTTTTTCTTTTCATTTTTATTGAACATATTAAGTTTGTTGTATCTGACACTCACACAAAAAAAAAACAACAAGAATTTTGTGTTTATTGAAAAGAAGCTTAAACTTTTAGAAATAAATTCATCTCAACTATTGGCTGTGATACCTGACAAGATAATGGTGAAAAGCCATTTCAAAATGTAAAGTTATTGTTCATCAATAAGTCTTTGTCAATCATAGGGTATCTATATGATTTATTAATGGAAAGTTTACTTCTTCATTGGTAAAATAAAACATCAAAATAAATATATTATTGGACGTCAAACAAGTTAATACTGATGAATAAATACAAAATGAAACTTTCTGTTCAATAATAAAAGATGGGAAGTCTGGGATGAATAAAGGAATTTGTTTTGTTCTGAATTTTGAACACTTACACTCCAAAAACGTAAATACTAAATGGAACTTTAATAATTTTTTTCATTAATAAACTAGACACTATTTAGAAGGTTTTTGTCATGTTTCACTCAGTTTGGTTAAGTATTTTGAGCTGTGAGATTGTAAAGAACAGGAAATGTCATTCATGCCCTTTCAGTACAGGTAGTGCTAATTTCATAGCTGTAGCTTGGTTCCAGAGTGTACTGTACACATGGAAGGTCAATATATGTAGAATTTATACTAAAGTTCTGACGACTGATTCTTCAGTCGTCAGAACTTTAGTATACATTCTATGGTCTGATTCTTCATATTAAAGAATGTAGAACTAAAGTTTTGAAGACTGAAGAATGAGACAGACCACTTGAAACCATAGAATGTAAACCTAAGGATTAGAATTGTAACTTTAGCTTTATATCTCTTGAAATAGTAACTGGTAATCTGTTCACCATTTTATCTATTATCTAAAGGTTTTTTTTCTCATTTGCCATAAGTTTTGTCTTAATGAAGTCTGTTGATATATCTAAGCAATCAGTAGGTTAAGTTGATTCAATGTTGTAATCTTCAGGAACAACAAATGTAGAAAGTGGACCAATAGTGTTAGATGAAGTTAGCGATCACATCCTAGAACTAGCACGGAAACAACGAATGAATACAGATGTGAGGAAAAAGATCTTCTGTATCCTCATAACAGCAGAAGTAAGTAGGTATTATATTTTTTAATGTTTATTTCATTTTATATTAGTTATAACCCTTTCCTCAACAGGAAAGTAAGATGAACACAAACTCAAAATTTATCACCACAAAAATACTTAAATTGTAAAGAGTGAAATCTAATAGAAATAATAATGCTTGGGGATGGCTTGAATGGGTAATGAAAAAAACTTTAATACAAGTTTAACATAACAGCAAATGTACAATAGAAATAAGTAAAAGAATCAACTATATAAAATATTCATTAAACATTTTTCACAATGAAGATTTATTATGTTATCATTATTGAAATTTTTTGTTGTTCAGGTAATGGAATAAGTTTTAATCATAATTTAATAACAAGTGTTTTTTCAAATTCAGTGATAAAAACCAGCCACCAGATAAGTAATTCATTTAAAGACTTGAATTATTTCTTGAGTATAGGACTTGTATGTTTTCAAATGCTTTAACTTCCCCTTATTTTTTGTAAGTGTTTTTTCAATAGTTTTTAAAGAAACAAAAAAAAAAGGGGGTGAGAAAAGTATAGAACTGAGTTGTTACTATGGGTGGAAACATGTTTTACCATGATTAGCTTTGTGCTGAATATAATTTTTTTTGAGTTAGCCATTAGATCAACTGTTGACAGGTTTTAACTAGTGTGCATATGCTTCAGTAATCTGCTATCATAAAATGTCCTACTTTCCAAATTCCTTCTTGTTTTTTCCATTGATTTTGTGACACATCATTGTCTTTTGTAACAGAAAAGAATATCCAGTAGTATCTTGATTATGTGTAATCTGAGGTAATAATTATGTTACTAGTAAATTGACACTTTTCACTAGTGATAAACTATTGTGAGGATAGGATTTACTTTTCTATTGTCTCAAGAGAGTTTTAAACAGCAGTTGTTGCCTGGTTTTATTTTAGTGAAACGAAAGCCTAATGATAGTGGAGTATAATACTGCAGAAGCATGTTGAGACTGGTGCTTCTCTCTCTCTCTCTCTTTATTTTTTATAGTAAATTATCATGCACTTTTTAATGTTGTGGTGTGCATTTTAATTTAGCTAAGGCTCTTTAATTTACAGAATGTCACCGTCGGTACGAGACTGATTTTGTTGAATATTTCTAAAGTATATTTTTTTTACTTGAAAATAGTTTAGGAAATTTTATTTACACTATTGCTCTTCATATTATACTGTTTTTGTACTTCTATAATGTGTGCTTCTTGGTAAAAACTTTCAGACAAATATGGATCACTTTTTTTCAGTGAGATACATTTGTTTAGGTGGAAGAAGAATATCTGGAGTGGTCTATAATGTCTCATTTAAAAGAATGAGATTTTAAAAATGTTATGACATTTTCTAAGTTATTTTCAAAGCAAAAGTAATGAGAGTAGAAAATGCCATGCTATCTCTCTTCATATATAGCCACACACATGGGGTATCTAAATTATCTGAGCCATTTTAAAAATTAATTACTTCAAAAATGTTATAGATAGAACACTGGTCTTATTTATCTTGATGAACAACCCATCAAGTTTTTTTCTTGTGTTAGTATACTTCCACATGTGCATCATTTGTTGCTTCAAGAATGTCTAGGTGATACTCTTATCTCCCTTTCAGCATCTTGAAAGTCACAATCCTTACTGCATCAATTATTCTGTGGCAAAGATCCATGACACCATGCACAGGTGTCAAGTATACCTGATCTTTCACAACCCCTCACAAGAAAAAATCCAATAAGATTGTGTCATGGGAATGTGGGGACCATCGTGTCGGTACATCTATACCAATCCATTTGTCTGGGAATATGTTATTGAGGAACTCTTTTCTAGAAATGCTCCTATAACTGATCTGCAACAGAAAGGAGGAAAACTTTGAGTTGTTCATTAAGCATAATCAAACCAAAGTGTTTTATCTATAATATTTTTGAAGTTATTAATTTTTAAAATGGGTCAGATAATTTGTGGAAATTCTCTCTATTTTTTTTGTAGGTGTTTGATGAAATTCTACTATTTAAATACATACTTTTTTTCGTCAGAAAATATTTGGTCAATTGTACCTAAGTTTATATAAAAAGTTGATCACTCTGCCTCTATATATATTAACCAAAACAGTGGAACTGTTTAATAAAAAAAACTTTGTGTTTTGGTAATAGTTTTCAACCAAGAATGTGTGGTGAGCTTATTAAATTTATATGCTTTTTCCCTTTGCTTATGTGTTTTTGACTATACCTAAAAAGGAACATAAAGTACATGTCTGTGCAGTATTCCCAACTCAAAGTTTGTGCTTGTATGCGTATGTTTTGTATAAGAAGTTGTGGAAGCTATATCAGACATGTCTTTGTTTTTGATAGCTTGGTCATTCGATATTTACCCTTTTTTTTTATGAAATTTTGATTTTAGAATATTTTCAGTACATTTCAAAATTATTGTAATACTTTCTGAACTTGTATTTTATATACAGTCGTAAAAAAGCTTCAACATTCTTCCCATCTGTTGGTTGACATTAAACGTTTCAATGTCACTCTCTTGTTTACACATTCAGACTTAATAGTGAAATTTTTGTACCCGTGCCTGTACTTTTGTTTTGCATTCATTGACTTTAAATGTAGATGCCATTCTATTAGGTTTTGCTACATCTCTTTGGTTTACGATACGTAATAGTAAACAGTAATCAGTTGTTAGTTTTACAAACTAAATGATCAAGGTTTTGGAATTTGCAGGACTTTTTAGATGCCTTTGAGAAGCTCTTACACTTGGGATTAAACAAAGAGCAAGAGAGAGAAATTATCCTTGTTACTATGGACTGCTGTCTTCAGGAGAGTCATTTCAACCCTTATTATGGTCACTTGATACAGAGATTCTGTGGAGCTGACCGCAGGTTTCAGGTATTTAAGATAATCAGTATTAAAAAGTATTTCTTCTTCTTTAAAGATTAATTCTTTCAGTTCTTTTCTATTAATTACCATAAAAATACCTTGACTTTTGAAATGATTTTTTTTACCCTTTTTCTTCTTGAAGTAACAACACAGAAATTGCAGTATAGGAAAATTTACAACCCCCACCCCTTCCCCCCAATTTATGTTCTTTAAATAAAGATGTTTGAAATTCGATGATTTTGATTATAGAAAATTTCCACATTTGTAGTGGTGAATAATTTCATACGAATATCTAGGAAACAACAGAATTAATTTGAACATTAGTTTTTCTTGAACATCTTTAAACATTATAAATTTATGAGATTCATGAGTAAAGTAAGTTAACAAGGAATGTTTATACTATTTTTTGATTTAAGGAAATATAACAGTAATTTTTTTATAATTTCTAATTTACTCCTTAGTTAAGCATGAGATCTAGTAGATACTGATAGCATATACTTTGGAAAAATAATGTCCTACTTGTATAAATAATATGATTTAAAGATACTTTTTTTCAGTTAAGAACCTTTATATGTGATACTTAAGTGTGTGCCTCCATTTATCAATTGTGTAATTTTATTTTTTAGATGGCGCTTCAGTTTGCTCTATGGGATAAGTTCAAAGAGCTTGGGAATTTAAAAAAACACCAACTGACAAATTTAGCTCAACTTTTAGTTCATCAGCTGACCCATAATGCTCTGCCTTTGTCAGTGCTAAAAGTGAGTACCATAGTTTTAGTTAACTGATTTTTTTAGCTTTATTTTGTATACAGTTTAATGTAAAACTTTGTTGACTAAATTTTATAATTAAAACTGTATTTTAGATTAGGAAAACAAAGTAGGCAACTTCTTACCCTTGTTTTTTTTTTCAACTTAAATTTGTGAAAAATTCTGAAATAAAAGTAACTTAATATATTTCATGTTGAGTGAATTTTTTATTCCTTTTGTTGGAATGTGCATGGACTGTAAACCTGAAGGTCCATGGTTTGCACTTTGTGACAGGCTGTGCATTATAAGAGTGATGGTCAAATCCTATTATTCGGTCACATAAGAATGGCCTGAGTATTGGTGATGGGTGCTACTAACTAGCTGTGCAGCTTTCACCTAGTGTACAAGTTAAAAACTAGTTGCATTTAGTTCACCTAGCCCTTATTTTGCTTTTTATGAACATCTAAGACAAACAAATCCTCTGTCTTTGGGTTAACATAATATTTTCGTAGTTCAAAAAAGTTTTAAATTTTTATTATAATCCCAAATTAAAAACTATTTCAAAGTTACTTTTTTATTATTATTCTGGAACATTTACCTTAAAAAGATTTATTTTACTTTAAACATTATTGAAAATGTAATGAATTCTTAATGTTTAATTGTTTACATTTTCTAAATTTATAATCTGCAAATCATTGTCTTGTATGTTATAAACAATGGAGAAATATCATAGGAAAAAAATCTTATACCTGAAAAGGTAATATGTTTTCTGTATTTTAACTAACAGATGTGTTTGATAATAAACTTTGAAATAGTGATTTAGTTTTACATATATTATGTAAAATTTAGAGTTTATTATTTTAAGAAATTGGTGTCAACTTCTTGTGTGTCCTGAAGATTATCTGATAGTGCTTCTTCATATTAAAAAGTTAGAGAAAGTTTTCAATATTTGTAGATATGAAGAAACGTAAAACATTTCATTACAATTTTCTGATAATAAAATGATTGAAATTTACAGACTAATTTTATTAGTCTTTTCATAACAGTTGTGAGAAAATTATTTTATGGCGTTAAGTTTAATAGGCCATCTGTTTCTTTTTTTAAGTAATTATCATTTGTTGCCTCATTCATTTACCCTGTCTAATTAGTTGTATTAAATCTTAATTTTAATGTAAAAAACTGAACAAGAGTTTGTTTAGAAACAATGACATTTTATCTTATAAGAAACATTACAAATAAAGATCTTCCTGGCACTGGTGTAGTTTTTCTTTCAACTTGAACAACTAATCACATTATGGAACTTGTTGAAAATGTTTGCTCTTAACATTTCCTGTGATAATCTAAAATTTTAAGTTACATTGGTAAATGTGTTTTGTACCATCAATCAAATAGATTACTGCAATTTCAGAAAATGGTATCATTTGTTATCTATAACATAAAATAGTTGTCAGTATTGCACTTAAAAGAATTCACTAAGTTCTTGTTATTTGAATATCTTTCGGGTTTATTATAGTAACTTCTTTGCCCAGTTATGTTTCTCAGATAATTAATGTAAACACCTTTGCATTATGTTATAGACATTGTTCAATAAGTGGTAATTCACTGTAATATATTTTAAATACAAAATCAATGTTTTCTTTCTAGGTCATTCATTTTGCAGAAATGGACAAAACTTTGGTTCGTTTCTTGCGACAGATTCTCCTTGCCATTCTTCTCCACGACTCTGAGGAAACTTGTCAAAGTGTATTCTTACGTATTGCTCCTGCCCCTAAGTTGAAGGTTTTACGGGAAGGGCTTAGACTCTTTATGCATCATTTTCTATTACGAAAGAAAGACAGGCTTACAAAGGATATCATTCCTAAGCTTCAGATGAGGGTTCAGTTAGCAGAGGAAGCACTTAATTCAGCAGAGAAAAAAATGAGGCTTTGACATTTTTGTAAGTCATTTTGTTAATTACTGGGAATAACCTGTGGTATTGAAATGTCAAGAGTGTAAACTTACAGCAAAAGAATGAATTTACTCTGCAGAAATGAATTTCATTAATAAGAAAAGAGTATACAAATTTCTAACTTATGAAAAAAGCCAAGAATGAGATATCATTAGTAAACCAATACTTAATCTTAGGTATGTTTAATAGGAAAAGGGTCTGTTATAAATAATATTCAGATTAGAACAGAATGTTCTTTACATTGTGAATATTTTGTTATAAATTAAAGACAGAACAAAATTAAAGAAAAAGTTGACTATGGACTAAATGAAAGTCATAAAACTAGTGGAGAATCATTTTTTTCAGAACCACCATTTTATGCATAACCAATTACCTTTTAATTACACTTAGCTTCAAGTTTTGCCCTAGCTTTTGTTATGCTTGTGTCACTTGTCTCCCATTCTCATTTAATAATAATAATACTGAATAATATGTAGGCTAATATTGCTCAATTTTTGGGGGCCATTAAATGATGACTTGTATGTCCAAATTGAAAAATGCATGCTCCACTGGTTGCAATGTTACCATGCTTAAGTGATTATGCATGTGTCATGTTTATTATTCATTAAATTAGAAAAATTGCCATGAATGGTAATGAATTTGTACTTTCCAGTCATGTTTAAATTAATACTTTTTTCAGCATTTAAAGTGTTATATATAAATATGTGTATGAATTTATTTTTTTAACTATAATCTTTTATTTCTTTGGTTTGTCATTAAATTGTATCCCATCCTTTCTACTGAGAGTTTATTGATAGAACATGGCTGAGAGTATGACATTACCTCACACCCAAACTCAGCTAGTAATAATCACGCCACTTCTTTCTCGAACCTTCCTAGATTGGGGGGTAGTCTGGTATATATAAGATGGTGACAATGTGTAGGTAGTGAGTAATTGATCTGCAGTCGGAGAGTATTGTTGAAGTTAACGTTTGTTATAGCATTTGTTTTAGCTCGAATGTTGAAATTAAGTGTATCATAAAGTTATATTCAGAAAGAGTAAACCAGTTTTATTAAGTAAGGACTTGTGTCGCTAAAGTTTCTTCGGAACGAAGTTACGGAAAATTAATTAAGAAACGGAGACATAACAATATGTTTTGTAAATTATGATTATGTTATTGGCTGTTGCTTCACTGCTTTTACCCGTTAGACTCCTGGCCTAGTTCGTGTGTTACCAAACTTTGGTTTTTGTATTGCTTAAATGTTTAATCCACTTTAATTTTGAGTCATATGTTAGTCCTAGGAATTTTGTAGCCTGAAGAAGTGCTCTGTTCATTTGTAGTTTCGGTGGGTCATTTTGGTGTTTTGTTATTTTTGCCAAACCTACCAATTGATTATTTGGGACATTAATTTTAATGCCATATTTTTCGATGTGGCAGTTTGAAAAAGTGCTCCCAGTCCATCAACTGCAGCCATAAACCTCCAACCTCAATTAAATAAAATAGTCAATTACTGCCTCTGTGAATTGTGGCGAGTACCAATGATTCAGATCTTTTAAAGGCACAGACAGAATGAATAGAATAGGGCCAACCACACCTGCCTCATGAGTAAATGACTCTTAGAAGGTTCTCTCACCATTGATTCTACACTTTTTGTTTTTCCAAAAAGTTTGATAGCCATTGAATAATACCGCGTGGCAGTTCCAATTTGGACGTGCAGAACCTAAGACCATTATGTCATACAGTATCGAATGTCTTCTCAATATTGAGGAAACATACAACAGTACATTCTTTTTTTGTTAAAGCTGACTATGATGAATCTAACTAAATGATCAGTTGTTTATCTGAATTTCCTGAATCCATTCTGTACTTCAGGTGATTTAAATATTATCTCCAGGAATGTGTTACTGATTATTTTGTCCCCCAGTGGGACAGCAGTAAATAATTCTTCAGATTTTAAATGCTAAAATCAGGGGTTCAGTTAACCTGATATGGCTTTGCTATAAGAAAATGCATATGCTGATTATTCATTCTAGAATTTGGTATGGAATTGGCAGTGTCATTTGTCAAAGACACAGAACCAACAGACACAAAAGGTCTAAATTCCTCCCTGACTTTATATCAGTGGCTGAATCAACAACAGTGGGTGATCTGGTGAAACTATGTCCATATATGGACACAGATGCACTGGGTGTTGCCTCCTTTTCTTTTTCAAACACCAACAATCGGACATAACATGACCAGGTTTTTTACATAAATGGCAGACAGGTCTTAATGGTTTTGATGAAGTTTTATCATGACTGTCAGAAAATTTCGGAGCTGGATTGCTTAGAAGTATCCTCAACATTAGTGGACTGAACAGATACAGGTTTTTGCTGAAATGGCAGGAATTTCTTTTTATGAAAATTGGTTTTGTGTGTTAAAGTGTAATCATCAGAAAGAGCAGCTGCTTCCTGTAGGTAGTGTTTCACGTGTACAATGTCGATCAAAATAAACTTTTTTCATGGGCAAATTCCATTTAAGTTTGATTATCTTGCTTGCGATAACCTCAACTTTTGACAATAAGCCTCAGGTATTAACTTGTATGCTTTGAGGATAGCTGCTTTAACCTTATCATAATTCATACAATCTTCTAGAGAGAGAGTGACATAAGTTTCTTGTGCTTTACCAGTTAAAACAATTTGTTACAATAATGACCATTTTTTGGTGGGCCATTCCATGGTTTGGGCAACCTTCTCAAAATGTTGGAAACATTTATCAACTTCATTTTCATTGAATAGTGGTACTTTAACGTATTGATTAAGTTCAAAGTTGTTATTTTTTCTTGGTTGATTGGAGTTGAGTCTAATTTCCATTTCTTTCGGCTTAATTTATTTTTCGACTTCAATGCAAGCTTTTTCAGCCTTGAAACATTTATTTTCTCTTTCAGCTTTGATATGAGTTTATTCTTTCTCACCTTTGATACGAGCTTGTTCTTTCTTTTTTTGGCTTCCATACGAGCTCATTCTAGTTTGAATTTTAGCTCAATTTCTAGCGTATCTTTATCAATCAACTCCGACTGGCCAGTGGGGACACTAGAATATTCTTCTAATACTTCCTCAGGCAACAAATCTTCAATGACTGGTATTTGAATAATACACTTTTTTTTATCATTCATTTTGTAACTTCTAGTTCTGAAACTTTGTCAATTTCGAGCAATTAATTTTTGTTATATCTTTCTAGTTGTTCGAGGGAGGATGATTCAAGAAAATCTTGATAATCAGACATTAATAAATAATAAATAAATCGAATTTTGTCTGATTCAGATCCCAGATGAGCCCCCAGTTTATTATGTTACATATTACAATTTATCCCAGACGATCCTCCTATTTATTACATAACATTATAATTTCAAATAGCTTGAAACTGAGTTAAAATGCAATATTATTCTCTGTCTTCTAAATAGAGCCTACAATCTTACCTAATGCTATTTAGCCCTTCGCAAAGAAATTACTTCCATACAAAACATTATCTTTCAAAATGGCTACCCTATGCATTTCTTGGAGAAAATAACTTTCTCATTTCTAATTAATTTCTTTGTCAAACCTTCTAAGATACCCACTGTACCTAAGCTTCCCTTATACACCTGCTTACCAAATCTCAGGAGACAGAGCTTCCTTATCACGAAATAGTTGAAAAAGTTATGTAACATTTACTATCCCCAAATTGACCTGAAAGTCATTATGAAACCCAACTTTAGACTAAAAATTTTTTTCAACTACAAAGATCATTTGCTGTCTGCCAGTTGTTCACATCTCGTCTACTTATACACATGCAGAGATTGTAGGGCCTCCTATACTAATGAAACAAAACATCACCTTAAAGTACGAGCATGTGAACATATGGGCATATCTATAAAAACTGGAAGAAAGGTTACAAATCCTCCCAACTCTGCTATCTATCAACACAATACTGAAACAGGACATCTGGTTTCTCTCTCAAACTTAAAATTCTTTCAGCAGCCAAACATGATACCCAACTTCTTATAAAAGAACCATTATACATGAAAACTCTTCTCACATCCCTAAATAACACACAGTCTGCACTGGATTTAAACCTATTTTAACTATTTAACACAATACAGAAACAGGACATCTGGTTTCTCTCTCAAACTTAAAATTCTTTTAGCAGCCAAACATGGTACTGAACTTCTTATAAAAGAAACATTATACATGAAAACTCTTCTCACATCCCTAAATAACACACAGTCTGCACTGGATTTAAACCTATTTTAACTATTTCACTTGGTTTTTATTTTTTCATGTTGTATTTGTATATTTGATTTGTTTATTTCTTGTGTATATATTTCTGTTGTAATTATGAATATTGTTTGTTTGTTTTGTAACCCTAGATTACTGCTGATGGAATTATGACGATTCTGAAACTTCCAATAAATGCTTCCTGTTATTATGTTTGTGTTTTGTTTCATTGTTAAGTTATACCTAAAAATTTTGCCAATGGGACAACATTTGGAAGAGCTCTTTTTAAGTATTTTTCAGGAGGATTTCTTAATGTTTTAGTCAATTTTGAAAAAGAGAAGATTTGTTTGAGGAACAATTATTTTTATCCTGTGTTTCAGACAGTATTCAACAATTTCATTTAGAACATGTTGTAGACTTGTATCTGCTATCAAAGGAGTTGATGAGCTCTTCCAAATCGTCCACAAATTAGGATGTTAGACTAAAATTATTATGATAAATTATACATGATAAAAAAGAGTAGGGCAAAGTATGGGGCTAACTACCCTTCCCTGTGGAACACCTTTCTCAGGAGTAAAATACTCCGAGTAGGTGCCTTTCTCATTTATTCTACATTTTCTATTTTCTAAAAAGTTAGATAACTAGCGATTAGGTAATTCTAATTGTTTTAATTTATATCTTAAATCATTATGCCATATAATGTCAAATGCTTTCTCTATATCAAGAAAGAGGGCCACAGTGCATTTCTTATGATTAAAGCTGTCTATTACGGTTTCAGTTAACCTAACCAAATGATCTGTTGAATTTTCTGAAACCATTTTGAACTTTGGGTAATTTTGATGCGATCTCCAGAAAATTTGAGATCCTATTGTTAATAATTATTTCTAAAATTTTACCTACACAACTAATTAAACTGATAAGTCTGTAATTTTCTGGCTTGTTTGCTGGTTTACCTTCCTTCAAGAACATAAGTACATTTGCTTGCTTCCAAGAGGCAGGGATGTATCCTAAATTTTAGGGATAGATTAAATAATACAGTTAGGGGATCAAACAATTTCTGAATACCTTTCTTTAATAATATAGTTTGTATTTGGTCTCTGGTGCTTTGTTTCTTGTTTGTTTTATGGATAATATAAATTTTATTGTATTTGTGATTTTTTGTGCTGGATTGTGATTATTGTTTTGAGGGATTATTGTAGTGGTCGGAAATTTTGGTGTCTATAATTCTTGATTTCTTTGAACATATTAATTTACTTAATTATAAAAGTGTTTATTGATGTCTTTTACATGTTTTGTGTAATTGTTCTTTAAAAGCTTCTGCTTTTTGTTTATTTGTGAAGTCTATTTTATTATTGTGATGTCAGGTTTGATATTTGCGAGTGTTCTGATTGTCAGTGAATCTTTTCAAGTATGTCCAAAATCTCTTAGGTTCTGTACCCAAACAGCACAATGACATCCATTGTTGGCCAGACAACAGCAAAAATATTGGGCCAGCATTGGATACCAAAATAGGTCTGGCATCGAACTGCACAGTGGGCCAATATCAGCCCGATTTCTTTGGTCCTATATCAGCAGCCGATTCTATGCTGATTTTCGTTTAATATAGATTCTACATATTAGTTATAGAATATAAACGTATTTTCACTTTATGCTATTGAAATATCTTGTATATGATGGATTTATCGTTTCAAATATATTTTGTTTTTAATTTGTGTGTATGATTAATGAATTTCATTACAACCTGTAGTTTTCAGTTATATATATATTTGTAAAGAATATTATTGATAGTGACAGGTACATTGAATGCTATAATACTTTTTCCCCTTTTAAAACTTCAAACAAGTTTTAGTTTTTGGACCAAATAAAAGAAACTTAGCAATGCATTTCTTTAATAGGAACATGCTGCTTTGTTTTAACTCAGATTTAATTTACACCAACAACAATTCTTAACATTAGAAATGTTAGTATAATAGATGAATGCGTAACTAGTTTGTATTTAAATCTTAAAAATCAAAAGCTTAAAAAGACCATTAACACAAAACGAATGTTTATTATTTCAGTAGTAAAACACAGTTTACATTCAAATACAGTAAGGATTTTTTTTTTTTTTTACATTTATTATTGTGAATATCACGTACATTAATAGATACAAGTTATTTAAAAGAAAATGTGTGTGTATATATATATTAATTGTCAGTCTTTGCCTATTTACAAATATATCTCTCCTTCCTGCCTCCATCACAGTCACCTGCTAACTGGAACCACCTTTTGTTGAATGATTCTATCTCATCATCTGCAGCATTTGATGAAAATGAGTTCTTTCTAACAGGATTTGTTTGAAGAGTAAGGGTCTTTAGTTAAAATTCAGAATTATTATATATATATGTAATAAATTTATTACCATGCTGGAATAGATGTATATATATATATGTATAAATTAAAAAAGGGTAAACGATAAACAAATGTCCAGTTGAGCATGTTCATATACTGATGCACTAATACCAGTTACTGAACTTAAATAAAAGAACAAATGAAATAAAGAAACTTACAGTTAACAACAATTTGCAGCTTTAGATTCTTGAATGCATGTTTGCCATGTGCACCACTCCAGTTCATTTGACTTGCCAATGGATTGGCAATGATGCAATTCATTATGTGAGAAGCAGTTTCTTTAGTGTTAATGCCCCCTGTTGTTTCCAAGTGAGCTACCTGTAATTAAAAAAAAGGTCTTCTAATATTTGCATTTTACAAATAATGTGCTACTACATACCATTGCAATAAACATGTGTAACATCTTATTAATCAAATAGATTTCTACTTTTGCTTCTCTAATAGTTTTTCTGATCTTTATGTCATCTATTTTATAAGTGGAAAAGCTTACAATGTCTCTTTATATCCACATTATCTTTAAGTTTTTGTTTTTTTTCAATTGTGTCATTGGTATGAAAGCTGGAAATTGGAAAAGAGACATCTTCAGGCAGTTCTGCACTCTCGACTTGTGTGTTGCTTGTTAAATGGCTAAGAATTTGATTCAGCAGCAAAGTATGTTGCAATTGTTGCTGTTGCATCTTTTCCATTATAAGCAAAAGATGTCTCTCAATAGCTAAAGAAGCAGAAAAATAATTTGAATACTACACAATCAACTAATATCAATTTTAACATTTATCAGCATACCTTTGAGTCATTGTCTGATGCAGATTGAGTTGGGTGTCAACATCAACTGAATTATATTTCAACAAAAGGAGCACATTTTTAAAGCATGGTGTACATGTTACAGATGCATAAAAGTAATTACCATTACATGGAAATTCATCAAGATTTCCAACTGGCTCAGATGATGTTTGTTTTAATTTGTTTTTTATCCTTGGTGTTGCAGTCAAGGTGATAAAGTTTGTGCTGAAGGTTCAAAACATTGAGTTGTTATGGCTTGAACATTTGCTACTCTGAAGGAAGTGCTCAGTTGTGCTGCAAATAAAAAGACAAGCTTTAATATTACCTCAGTTATACATAAAATGGTAAGAATTTTTTTCCTATCATGGTGGCCAGGTGGTTAGGTCACTTGACTTGCAATATGAGGGTCGCGGGTTCGAATCCTCGTC
>NW_013666231.1:79006-82082 GCF_000517525.1 Limulus polyphemus
GAAAACAAACAAACCAAACCTATCATAGTAGTAAATTTCAAATGGAGCCATTGTTTATGAAAGTTTGGTTTAAAACTTGACCTTGATTGTCACAGTCAGAGAAAGAACTATCTGGTGGTTGGGGAATACTGGCTGTCCTTTTTTTTTTATTGGTTATTTTATAATTTAGTTTGTCTGTTTCATCATCTGGATCATCTATTTGTTGGTATGATTTTTGGAAATTACAAATATAGTCACTTAAAATTCTAATGGACTTTATATATGCTGTCTGAAAACAAGTGCACAAAAGATCTGACAGTGTGTTATACTTAGTATTCCAAGTCACACCTAGGTGAATTGAGAGAGGTTTTTTGAATGTCCTACACCTTTTCATGTTTATTAGTTTTAGTTGTTAAAACATATTCATCTTATTATATATGTAGTGATTAAATAAACATCATAGTGTATTGACACTATCAACTAGTAATTATAGTACATATTTTAAATAATCATTAAATCAAATAACATATTAATAATTTTGCACATGTTGCAAAGTCGAAAATGTTGTAGCTAAACCAGTGAAAGATAAATTAATTCAAGTGAAAAAAAATCTAGTTAATTCTGGAGAGATAATTATGAAAATATAAGTACTAAAAAAATGTAAAATAAAGTATGAAATATTTATTATTTTTAATATAGTTATTATACTGTATGAGTATATCCTTAGTTCTCCCTGATGTGGCTGCTTTCCATAAAAAAATGACACCCCTACTCTAAGGCCATACTTAATTAATGCTCTATTTTCCATGGTATATAACATATACAACACTTACTGAATTTACAACAAGAATATCAATATTCTTCAGTGTGTTTAACTCCCTCAATCACGTTATTTGGATGAAATACCAAAAATGTGAACATTTATGATGTACAAAGACTTGCAAATAATAATCATATGTAGAAGATTGCCAATACTTGATGTCTCATTCACATAATCAAGCTTTAACCCTTAAATATAGATGCCTTTGTACATAATTCCAAGGGACACCACATTAAGTTGTAAACGAAGTAATAAGGATTGGCTGTTTTAAGAATAACTGTGATCTGGAAGTTTTAGGGAACAGTTTAATGTAGGATCAAATATTTCCTTTACATTACAAAAAAACAACTAGTTCTAGAAATGTACATTACATTCGCTTCCATTTAGGTCTATTAGGTGTTTCTTCTTTGTTTGCAAATCTGAAGTAACTTCTGCTCGGGAAAGCTTTAATGGAGCTTCTTCACAAGTGTCTGAAGTATAAAGTTGTGTCAATTATATTTACATATTACTTTTTGTACACATTTAAACCTTTCAAACATATGCAGAATAATACCTTTACATGAAGAAATACATATCATGGATAGTTGTAAACTGATACATCTTTAACATTTATTTTTAGTTCCAAACTTATGCCATTATATAATACACCTACCACTTAAACTGTAATCGTAAATCAGTCTGCAATTAAAGAATGAAGAGTTGTAGTTTTAGTAGAAATATCTACCCGCATAATAAATTATGTGAACATCATACTCTCCAGTCAGCAGTAGGTTCTTCATTATTCTTTACAGCTCTTCTTAATCTTTCCTGCCTGCTGCAGGTAGTCCAAGACTACCACAATATCTACCTCATTTTTTTTTAGTAAACTCCACAATATAAAACATCATAACGGAATGTTCAAAGAATATCTTTCTGTGATAAGACAAACCAAAAATACTAAATTCGCTCTTTTCTCATTCGATTGGCAACTATAAAAGGACAATAAATATCTAGGTACAGTAACATCTACATCACAAAGTGTCAATACAAATACAGTTGTATGATCCTATTTATCTACATCAAATAATAAGTAATTAAATTATAAACACACCATTACTTTATACAACCATGTAACAAAGGAATTGCTACAAACATCTCGCCAAAGGGAAGAAGAAAATAGTTGTCAACAACTAATCTAGCACAATATTGATAATATAATCTTCGTGAAATGCTTCCTACAACTACAAGATACACACTCAGAAAGCTAGAACCCAGTGGATACTGAAAAAACGATTCCTTGTGCATAAACGTATATCTAGTTTCATTATGAGAAAGCTAAATTTCCAATCATATATTTTACTTTTTTCTTATCGCCTTAGGCCGAAATGATAGTTCACTCATTCAGCAATAATTTCAGTTTCAATACATCAAATTCAAAATAGTTAAATACTAAACTCTTTTTGTGTAATCAATATATTTTTCATAAATCAGCGCAGAACATAATTACAAATAAAATATTTAGAAATATTTATATTTTCGAGTTAATACAACTTATAATTGTGACTAAAAGTTTTTACTAAAATCCTACTCTTAGCAAAACCCGGCGTGTTCACGTACATAGCACTAATGCACATGTTTAGTCGTTGTCCAGTAAAAATAAATAAGCTAATTCAGCGTTTCCCAAACAGACCTAGGAACAGGTTTTTTTTATTATTCCCATTTTTTCGGACAATCTTGTATACACAGGAACGTGTATGTACACTCGGTAAATTACGATTTTGCTGTATTAGATATGCATATTTATTACACCATGAAAATAAATAGAATAAATTAAATTTCACTGTTTATTCAAGCTTACGACATTGGGAATCAGGAAAAAGAGAACTAGCTAATGTGAAGGATGATGATGTTTGTTATTACATAACTTTACGTCAGGAGGAAAGGAAGTTAATGGTAAGATCTCTAAAATAAACTGTACGAATGGGTTGTGGATCAGAGAAGGCAAGGATTATCCGTTTTTACAAATATGATAATTTTTAAAGCAAAGAGGATTGCATGTGATAATAGTTTAGAAGAGTTTACTGGTCATACATCGTGGTGTTATCGGTTCATGAAACGCAAAGGCCTAAGTCTGCATGTGGGTGAAGAATTTGTGAGAAAAAGTAAGAAGTGATTAAGTTGTTTAAGAAATATGGTATCAGTAACGCAGTGGATGGAACCGAGGATGACATTCTTTTTGACCATAATATTGGATTCAGTGATTCCTTTCCAAGCGACAGTGAAAGCAATGAAGATTTT
>NW_013666231.1:82702-86552 GCF_000517525.1 Limulus polyphemus
TGTAGCTTTTTTTTCCCAAAACGTTGTCTTCAAAATAAGGGTGCGTCTTATATTCCGAAAAATACGGTGTTTGTTTCTGTATGATGTGTTGGAAAAGATATTGTGCCTGTGGTTCTGGATTCCATCAATTTTACTAAAGATACTCGTGTAGTATTAGTATTAGAAGAGCCCACTTTAATATGAGGAAAGAAACAAGACAGTTTCAGAATTTTTATTTAGTACCTTTTCCAAAATCTCTGCTGATTCTCTTTTCTTTTTCCTTTTAGCCGCACCACTGGTATTCTTCATTCTAGAAGTGAAGAAATTGCATATATGTTAGTACATATGATGTGTGTATGTATATGCATATATATATAATAGCTTTATTACATAATAATAATAAAAATCTTGCATATTTTATTTTTCAACTTGAATGTCAAGCAAGAAAAAGCAATAGAACCGAAGGCGGCGCCAGGGTGGGCTATCACACAAAATCAACGGGTGGGGATCTATAAATCCACTACCCAAAATTTTTGTTGTTGGAGGAAAACGGGGGGGGGGGGGAGTACCCCGAGAAAACCCCACTTTCACTACCTGGACGCCGAATATTCTATCCGGGTAGTGCCTGATCTAGGAATCTGAAACGAGAGGAATGGCTTAGATTATTATAACACCACATATTAATGATTACATGTAAAATATGGAGACTTGTAGGTGCGCCATGTGTTAGGTGTTGCGGCTAGTGTTCGAAATTGCTGTGTTGACAAGTTTCTTGTAAAGGCTATCTGATAATATCTTTTAGCTAGTTTTATAATTCTTTCTTTAAGGCTGGATATAATGTTAAGTGAATCTAGATGGTGTGTATTTCGATAATCTCAGAACTGTTCGGATTGTTTGATATTGTAATGCTTCAAGTTTTGTCATTAGATCATTGGACATGTTTCATGTAATCATGAAGCCATAGTCAATGAGAGGTACATGATCCGTTGACTGACTGATTTGGTACTTTTTTAAAGTGGTCTGTCCAGTTTAGCGATCTATTTAAAGTAATGCCAAAAAAATAACAGTTTTAGTGAAATTAATGTCAGAACCTAGTAGTGTTAGTTTTGTTTGAGTTAGTTTTTTCCTTTTCCTTCTGAAGCTTCGATGAAATGGCCTGTGTTTTGACTGGATTTAATGCGACACGCCACTCGTTACACCATGATGTAATATGATTTAGAGTAGTTCTTGACATGCTCCAAATAGCTACGCCACCCGCGTATTGAGTGGCGTGAGTATACGAGAGTTTCGGAAATGGTATGTCATTCACATAGATTATGTAGAGAAGTGGGTTAACAGAACCCTGCGGGACACCTGCCTGTAGTTCGAATGAGTGTAATAAGGTTTTGTTGAACCGAGCTCAGGCTTTTCTTTTATTAAGGAAACTTGAGGTCCAGCGTATTATTGTGCGTGGGATGTTAAATAATAAACCGTTGTGCCATACACTATCGTAAGCTTTTTTGACATCCAGAAATGCTGCTACTGTCATGTGTTTACGATTGAATGCTTGAAATAGTTTCTTTTAGTCTAACTTGGTGGTCTGCGATTTGTCTTTTACGACGTGTTGCGTTTTGTATGTCAGTGATGATATTGTTGGTTTCTAGGTAGAATAGAAGTCTATTAACGATTAGTGGTTTATATGCCAGTGATGATATTGTTGGTTTCTAGGTAGAATAGAAGTCTATTAACGATTAGTGGTTTATATGCCAGTGATGATATTTTTGGTTTCTAGGTAGAATAGAATGATATTGTTGGTTTCTAGGTAAAATAAAAGTCTATCAGCGATTGTTCTTTCCACTAATTTACCCGTGGAGTTTAGAAAACTTATTGGTCTGTAGTTGGCTGGATTTTGTAGATCAGTGGTTGATTTTGGGATAACAATAATGACTGCAGATTTCCAGTGTTTAGGGAAGTATCCTATTTTCAGTGATAGGTTATACAGAGTGGTCAGATATGTTAAGTACTTGGCTGGGAGGTTTTTAATTACTATCTATCTATGTATTAAATACTAGCCTAACCAAAACGAGGCTATTTATATTACTGGAAACTACACGTTTATTAGTTACTGTGTAAGCATGGTAATATAGGAAACAGGATGTCCGTAAGCATTTACACCTATACCAACGCTAAATCTCGACCACCAAATAAGATAACTAGCAAGTTTATTGGATAGGATACAAATGTATACTTTGTACAGAGCCATATCATAAATATTTTCTCTAACTTTGTATTGTAAAGAAGCCAGCAAATTCTACCCCACTGGGTTCTCAGAGCAGCGATCTGAATAGCTTATGTAGGATATTTCCGCTTTTTGGATCGGCCCAGACTTTTCTACAAAGTCATAAACATTTTATACTACTTTAGACAATTGTCGTTGTAACTATTATACTGTCAACGAGTTGATATATCCTATCCCACTGTGTTTTCAAAGCAGGGAAAATTCGGGGAATTGCACTGCATAAACTTATTTGATATTAATGGTGTCAAAGTACTCAAAATACAGTAACACCTGAACAGGAAAGGTGATTCATTGCTTTATATTTGGCAGGTTTCTACTTCAGCCTTTAACAGTAGAATAAAAATAGAAAATATGTGTTTGTTTTAACTGTTTGTTATTATAAAAGTAACTAATTTAATAAAAATATAAAGTTGTTAGGTAAGAAAAATTAAGAAAAAAAAATAATATATATGCTTCAGAAGCTTCTGCATTACGCTGTTCGATAGGGTCATTGTTGATGTACGTGTTCTATGTAATTTTCAACTTCTATCGGGGTATTTTTGGTCAGGCACGGTTCAAAAGTCAATAAAACAAAAATTAATAAATATATATATATTTATATTGTTAAGAGATTTAAGCTATTTAGAATAAACATTTGTGGTTTCCTATTACAATTTGCAGTTATTCTAGAACAAAAAAGATAATTTAGAGTTAGTTCCTAATTTTTATGATTGTTACGAGGTCACTCAAATCGATCAACACCATATAGAGTTAATACTGATAAAATAACAGATTAAATATAAAGTTTTATTTAATAAAACATTTGATGATTATCTACAAAAATACAGATTGCACAAATGAAGACTCACACATTTCAGATAAAGAAAAGTATTTTTAAATCTTAAAATCAAAAATTACTTTGTACATTCGATAGTCAACATTCTGAAAGAAAAAATTCACGAGCAAATGTTTAATAAAAAAATCTTAAAACATAATTCAAAAAACAGATATTTTGTGAAATCCTTGTAATGTTTACTAATAATCTGCAAAATTTTGTAAAGACTTGTGTACGTTTTACAAAATTATAGTATAATTACTCTTACTTTCCTGGTTACGAGTTTGGTGGATTCTACCCAGCCCATAATGGAAGGGTCAACTGGCAAATTTTGGAAAATACATGGTATGCCTGAATACCACACAAACACTATGTTCTTGATGATATGAGCTATGTTGTATCTCCATATTCTACTCCTCGAGCCAATTGTGTTACATTCCTAATCAGGTCAATGGGAAACAGTCATGCCAACTGTATTACATTCCTAAAACATACTCAGGTTAATGGAAAACAGTCATGTTAATTGTGTTACATTCCTAATCAGGTCAATGGGAAACAGTCATGTTAATTGTGTTACATTCCTAATCAGGTTAATGGGAAACAGTCATGCCAACTGTGTTACATTCCTAAAACATACTCAGGTTAATGGAAAACAGTCATGTTAATTGTGTTACATTCCTAATCAGGTTAATGGGAAACAGTCATGTTAATTCTATTACATTCCTAATCAGGTTAATGGGAAACAGTCATGTTAATTCTATTATATTCCTAATCAGGTT
>NW_013666231.1:87528-91112 GCF_000517525.1 Limulus polyphemus
ATTTTTAATCTTAAAATCAAAATTACTTTGTACGTTGGATAATCTGAAAGAAAGAATTCATGAGCAAATCCTTAATAAAAAAATATTCAAATATAATTCAAAAACCAGATATTTCGTGTATGAAATCCTTGTAATGTTTACTAATGATCTGCAAAATTTTGTAAAGACTTGCGTGCATTTTCAAAAATTATAGTACAATTACCCTCATAGATACTTTCCTGGTTACAGGCTAGGTGGAATCCACCCAGACCGTAATGGAAGGGTTAATAGCTAGCTATTAGTAAAATACGAAGGTAGTAGAATATTCCTCAATAGGAAAATTCTAGAATGAGAAACGAGCGATATAATCAACATAATTTTCCGTTAAGTAAATAAATAAATAGCTTTCAAACTATTGATTACATGAATTGTTAATAGGTGATTGAATCAGTACTATAAAGTAATAATGAATTAAATATTGCATACATTTTTTATATGTTGATGTCACATATCTGAATTAACTGGTTAATAGTGCGATATAATATATATTTATACTACACATTAATTAAATGAGTGCTAGAGAAGCAGACACATATACATAATTTCATAAACACATAAAGTTCATACAACATTCTCCAACTATATATCAATGTTCAAGTTGCGTCTCCTCTAATCCCAAACGTCGCAAAAAGTAAATAAATTAGCACTGCAAGGCCTACCAAAATATGGCTTCAAACAATTCTTGTGGGCCTGAAGGCCGTCACACATCGAAAGCTAAATCTCATTTCTAAATATTCTTCACTTATTAATATATTTTAAGTTTTTAACGTAATAATACAAACGCCTACATTTTATTTCTTTAATATATAGAAAACACTATAATGAGCATTATATTCAATTAACACAAAAGACTATAACAACTTTTAATACACAACAACTTCGAGACACACAAGTGCCACAACTGATATTTTTGCGCCATCTTTTGGCAGTTTTTTCAACCTATAAAACAAATGTCGCATAGGTGCGAAAATGTTTATATATATTTTCAGTGTTTTTATTATTGATATTCCTGTTTGGGCTCTTTTCAGATGCGGGCCCCAATGCCACTGCATTGGCATAGCTATGCCACTAGTTCAGGCGATTTACTAACTTTCTTTGTTAACCACTGTAACATTGAATGACGCTACAAAGGCGATAGGTGAATCTTTTAAGTTTTATAAACTCTTTTCTGCGGCATCGCATTTCCGATAAGAGGCAAACGTTGCTGTTAATTAGATCCAGTACAAGTTAATACCAATGTTTTTAATTGTTCAAAGTCACGCAAAGATGTAAATTTTCTAACGAAATGAATGATAATTTGTGTCGCAGTAGATCACAGAAAAGTATTCAAAAACATCAACAAAGTTCGTAATGTGTTGTTAAATTATTATTCTGTTCATTTATATAAATAATATACAATTAATAATATTTTAATGCAATTATAAAATTTATTCAAAAAGATGGAGAGAGAAAACAAGATGATGAAACAGCCTCAAAAGAATAAAATTAGTTATATAGGTTATTAATTTATGAAAATCTCATTTGAAAAATAAAGTTTAATGTTATATCACAAGACTAACGCAAGAGCGGTTTACACTTTAACACTATTGTGTTATTTATTGAGCTAAGATATACTCTTTCAATTGTGATTTTAAAATTATTAACACTCGTGTTTTTGTAATATCAATTTAACCTTTTACTTATTAACACTTATTTTTACAGTGTATATCACTAGTCATTTTAACAGTTCTTGCTTTGAAATGGTATGTTATGTTGCTTTTGTTTGAATTTAGTCCATTTATATTTAACTAAAAATACGTTAAGTTTATTTCCAAAAATACCACTGTTTATTTTGTCATTTTGAAACCAGCATAGCCTAAACTGCATTACCTAAAATATAATTGCTGTTATGCAAGTAACCTAATCAAGTAAAAAAAGGTTATATAATAATCTTTTTACCACAATTTTATTTATATGTATCAAATAAGCAGTGATCATGCTTAGTAAAGTGGATATATGTATCTTACATTAAATACAGTTTGGGGGGGGGGGGCATGTACTAAAACTTAAACAACCAAGTCCAACTAGTTTTTAAAACAATTATTGACAAATGGTCTAAAGTCTGTTTTAAGCTAGGAATAGAATCCTACAAATGTTTACTGTATGCTTAGTGTTAAGGTGAGCTGGATAGAGATTAAAAGACTCCTCCCTCCTATCTCGACTAAGCTGTTTGAGAGGGACCTTCCATAAATCCAGGAAGTTTAAAGACCACTGAGTTAAGTCTTTGCAAAGGCTGATTTGCCATAAATACTTGCGTTTTAGATAGTTCCCATTGTCTGCGTATTAAAGTCAATTCAAATTCATTTAACTGATACTTTATGAACTTAAAATGAATATTTACAATAGCTGATTGAACTATGTATATGGGTGTAGTAAGGTGGCTATCAACAGTTTTCCAGTGACTTTACCACCTATCATAGGTTGGTAGTGGGAAGTTCTACCCATGTTACAGAAATCAGTGGGTGTTGGATATACAAGACTGTTCAGCTTAAGAATTATTATTTAGTGATTTAATTCTTAATGATTATTTAATTTTCATAAAAAAGTGTTGAAAGTTGACAATTTTAAAATCGATAGTTATGACAAGTTTTGTGATGTAACTCTGTATGAGTCGTGTGTATGTAGTTTGATTGTTGTACTAGGTTTTTGTAATATTGTTCACATCATCTTTTTTGAAGCTTCTATATTATATTGTTAAGTTTAATATTATAGTTACTCTAGAGAAAGATATTTCTAGGTTTTTCCGTGATTTTCCCAGTTATATAAATGGGTATAGATATAGAATTAAGTTAGGTTAATGAAAGTAAACGTGAAGTTAGACTGCGTGATTGTCAGTTTAGCCGTAATGGGCGATTTCTAAAGTGAATGTATCACAGCTTGTATTGTAATAACAGAGATAGAGAAGAATAATTTGTCTTTTCAATTGGATTCTAAAGTAACCGAACCAGCCTCTTTGGACTTTGGACAAAAGAAGATAATTATTTAAAGCTCTCAGTTCAACTGTGATAACCAATACTGTAAAGAATTTTTTGTACATACATTTCGCTTGTTTTGAATATATTATTTTGAAACAAGTGGATTGTCTGCTGTCTGTTTATTATTGAATTTATCACCAACAAGTCACAGACACCTACCATAAAGAATTGCAGCCCTATACAAAACCTTGACAGTGGGCATCATTCAAGAAGAAGACCAATGCTACTAGTTACTTTCTAATGTATTATGTATCATTTGTAGAAAGGGTTGAAACTTGGTGCAAATTCAAAAGTTAGACAAGAGAACTTGCACATATTGGGGTGCAAGCTAAGTGTGGTTTAGAGGTCAACGGTGTTGCCTAAAATTGAACTTAATGTGAAAACTGTATATATACACCTGGAAAAAAGTTAAGCACCCCCGTGTTTTTTTCAAGTGATTCAGATTCGACGTTCTTGTGACTGATTATAAATTACCATTCAATCTAAACGTGTTTATCAAATGAAATTATGCATTATTGGGCACAAGAAAAC
>NW_013666231.1:92112-112460 GCF_000517525.1 Limulus polyphemus
CCCTACAGTTCATCAAAAAAAAGCAAGTGGTTCGATAAACTCAGGTGAAAGAGGTACACTAGTGACAATTCTTACTGCAGTCAATGCATTAGGAAACAGTGTTCATTGTATGTTTATTTTCCCACGCGTACATTTATGACATACCAACCTTAGTTAATCAAAGCCTTACACGAGCGCTTACTCCAGAAAATATCAAGAAAGGTTTTCAAGTTTCTGGCATATATCCTTTTGAACGTCACATTTTTTCAGGTTGATGATTTTCTACCCAGCGACGTAACAGATCGTCCCTTGCCAAATGAAATATCAACAGAAAACTTGGAGACATCATCTACTAGGGAAGACGTACTAATGAATAGTCCTCCTACCAACTTATTTGAGTGTAGCTTTTAAAGTTTTTGGATATTCATCTACTTTGTGATTGGAAGTAACCACAATTCCTAAAAAAAATATTACAGATTTTTTTCCATTTTCCTTGTTTTATTTTGTATGATATGTAAAACAGAAAAGTTTTGAAAACTCATTTTTCAGCAAATTTATTTTCCAGACCAGTTTTGTTAAATAACATGTTGGATAGTTTGATTTTTTTTCATACACGAAGTTGAAATAATGGTTATTAATAAAATGCTAGTTCCATTAATTATAATTTCTAAAAGTTAATTGTAAATCAATATTTCACTCAAATATAAATTTTCCTGTGTTAGATATAATAAAAAAAAACAAACATTTTATGTATTTAGTTTTATCAGTAATAAATTTCAAAGTTTGTGTTTAGGCCTTTTCCTAATTGTGAATATATATAGAATAGGAGAAAAAGAAACTTATATTGTAAGCTGACCAAAACCAGCCAGTGATCTTGAAATTATATGGTAAGTAATTGACTGCTATTTTAATGAATCTGGTTTAAGGATGTATATATAAAAAATAATTACACTGATTTTGATATTTTGTTGTTAATGGTGCACATTATTTTAATTCTGTGCTTGTAAAAGAAAAAAAAAAAGTCATTTCTAACCTCCCGACTATTAATACACAAATTCCTGCAATTATGAATTTGTAGTTCTGATTGAAAACAAAATCGTCTAGTTTGAATAAATTACCAAGTATTCTCAGATTAATTCTTCTCATAACACTGGAAAAACATTTTAGGCACAAACTGAAATCCCAGTTTGTAGACAGTGAAATGTTACATGTTAATTTAAGAATAATCAGAGTAAACTATAATGCTATTACAGTCCAAAAATGTCTTTGATTTAACAGTTTTATTTTTCTTTAACTCCAAGTAAAATTTACAGGATTCATTGTGTTAAAACAAAACTGCAAGATACACTAATAACATAATAATATCTTTCATTACTTTTGATATACATGCGACATAGTACCTAGGAAAGAGAAAAGAAAAATCAGTTATTTAATCATCACTGTTAGCCATACACATTTCAGTTCTTGGTTAACAGTTCTGGGTATTTTATTTTCCTGAAATATGTACAACTGACATTAGAAATATTTATTTAACTTTAAGAATATAATGTCTACTTTCCCTATGGGTTCAGACTTCTGGGACATGTATAATGTGTATTGAATTTGCAATGTATTATTGCACTAATGTGGTAGGATTTTAAAATAACAGTTACTGTCAATCTACAAAAATGTTTAACAGTTGCTTACAGTTTTATCTACACTTTATTTTCATCTAGTATAGTAGATCTAATGTTAACCAAGGTTGTACAGTCAATATGGTTATCTGTCCAAATTTAAACAGTTCAGAAGGTCTTTTAATGTTTTTCCTTTCCTAAACCTTTCACTAATTCAAGTACGTGTAGCTTTTAAAGTTTTTGGATATTCATCTACTTTGTGATTGGAAGTAACCACAATTCCTAAAAAAAATATTACAGATTTTTTTCCATTTTCCTTGTTTTATTTTGTATGATATGTAAATATGTGATCACCACATATTTGCAATTTTTATTAAAACACATTAGAATAAGAATTTCAAACATCAAGCCATCTCAACTTTTCTTTTAGTATCAGAGTCACTGATAAGAAATAGCAATGGCTATTGTTTGATAAATATAGAAAATACTGAAAAAAATATTTTTGAATCGTGTAATACTGATACCACAAAATAGAGCAGAACACTTGTGTGTACCTCATTTCAAAAGGACTCTTGACTTATAAGTGACACTAGATGTTTTGTCTTATTGTAAATTGTTTATAAATTCATAATAATTTGTGTCTTTGTCATACTAACTAACAATACTGACTTCCTGAGTATTAATTTTAAAAATGTAAAGTAGTTTTTTCTGCATCTACCTGACATGTTTATCTAAAATATTTAGTATCACTTTTAGTTTTGCCTGAATATGTTTGTAGTCTTTATGGACCATTGTTTTCTATTTAAAAAACTACATTGAATCATTAAAATAATTATTAAAATTCTGGTTATCCTGTGTTGATAGCTTAGATAAGACTTGTCAGTTTACTTGGTTTCCAACGTCAAACTATTCAAAACTACATGAAAACATAATTCTGTGATGTAACATCAGTTGCTTTATTGTATATGGATGCAATTTTCTGAAAGACAATATGTTATGTATGTTGAGTTGACCCACCTAGTACATTATCTTATATGTTACATTAATACTGACACTGAACCTTTATGAATGAGATTGATGTAATCGTAGCTGTTGTCTCATAGCTACACCTTTTAGACGAACAACTGCAATTAAGTTTAAGCTGCAAATTGCTAATAAAAATACTTTCGTACTTAACATTGAAGGCTTCAGCTGTACATGATCAATATTAACATTTTAACAAATACATCTGTACAAATGTAATTAACTGATTTAAGTAGAAAACCTTTAACATTTTGTCTCATGTGTAAGCTGAAACTGGCTAAAATAATGAATGGTACAAACAATAACATTGTTACCCATTTAATTTCTTTACATTCATCTTATTTTGAACACATGAAACAGTGTAAATCTGTGAATCTTTGCCTCTTAACCAAACTTAATACTGGTGTGTTGGTTTGAGAACAGGCAGATGCAGTCCATTAAAGTTCTCAATCCTACTACGTCTACCTTGCTTAATGTTCCATTAATACTGGTGTGTCTCACTTTTGGGAATATACAACTATATCTGAAAACAAATATGCTTTGTTATGTTAGTTTTAGAAGAAAGGTTAGTTGTAAAACATATATATGTTATTCTGTATCTTAATAAGAACAAAATGAAATAGGTTTCGTACTAATAAAGTCGTGTTTAGAAAATTGTTCCATTTTAAAGTTAGTGTGTGTGTGTGCTTGAACTATTAATGTATTAAAAACTCAATAAAATGGTGATATGTTTCAAACAATAACACAGATCCTTACTAAAAAGCCTCTTGATGCCCCTACTTCAGTTGTAGTAGTATATTGTACCAAACCTTAAATAAAAACAAAGTATTTGAAAAACTATGAACTGTAGAAAGCCACGTTTCACCGACAATACAACTCAAAAACAAACACTTTGCAGTTTCATGTTTCTCTAAGTACAGAATATCTGTTTTGTAGTGCTCTATTTAATACTATTTCTTCCACTCGAAATTGCCAGTTATTTATTCAGTTGTGTTTGATCGTGCTAGATCTTTTGTTTATGAAAGCATTACATCAGGGCTCTCAGCCTGTAACTTAAACCCAACACCATCCAATATTTGCTCATGATCCACGTGATTCTTTAGGCTGTTGAAGTTGGACCAAACACTCGCATGTGCCAGTTAGTTTCCCGGGATGGAACCTGTTGGTGGAGACATGTTTTCATATGATAATTATTTTTATAAAATAATATAGAAATAAATACACTTTATCGAGTTTGCAATATCAAAAACTCAATGCCATTTTCATCTATAAACTTTTTTGTATCTAAATTACAACATTCATGCAGGGAAATTACTTAGTTATTTATAGGTTTATTGATTTATATTTACAATTATAGTATATTTTGATAAAGAGTAAGAGCTTTGACACCTGTAACTGTTTTAAGCATCAAAACTATACTAGCCACACTAGATACTGACAAAATACAAAAAAAATAATAATAATAAAGGAAACTAATTTGAGTTTTCCATCTCGATTTGGTTTCTGATGATACTGTTTGAACTCTGATGATAGTATGATTTTAACATGTAGGTTTAGCACAGAATTTCTTAACGTAATTTACAAGTCTAATTCAAGTTTCAAGCACATTTTTTAATGTATCAGATTTGTTTGGTTATGAGTTTTTCTACCTATGCATTTTGACGACTTTTATTCTATTTGGTGAGACCATCCTGTGATTAAAAAAAATCACCATTTTTTTACTTAGAGGTTTTTGATCTTGAAACAAAACAGTACAAAGCTTTCAAGATTCAGCCGTATTCAGTTTACCATTTATGACACACAGAGACCCATAAAACACGATTGAAGGATAGATTGGTAGGTGTAGGAAATTAAAAAAAAAGGCAACTTTGTTAAAAAAAAAAAAGAGCAAAGATATGAAATCGTGCAGTATGTTATGACAAAAATCAAAAGAAAAAATTATAGAAATCGCTAGGGACATTGCTAGCTTCGAAAATAAATCGGGGCCTGGACCCCAAGAAGGAGCTACCACTCAAAATAATTAAAACATAACTGCAATGTAATACAAGTTTACGTGAGATAGATTAGGAGCACATGCTCTATGGGCTAGTGCCCAGCGACGTTTCTGGAAGTAGGTGATCAAAAGAAGGGAAAATACAACTGCTCCTATCATGAAAAACATTGGATTAGCCTATAGTAAGTGTATCTCGTGTCGACATCTTACTAAAAAAATATTTTTGATTGTACTGCGTGACTCTGTGAACTCCAATTTTTCCGATTTTTATAGATAAACCTCTTCTACATGATATTTGAGTTTTCATTGTGTTACAATAATTTCTTATTGTATTAATTAAAATTGAATACTTCTTCACCCTAACATTGTGTTCATAAAGATTTTGTTTATGCGAAATAATACGGTAAATAATAAACATACATAGCATTCATGACGGATGAAAACCACTAACGAAGCGATGGGTACGTTGTCGAAAGCCTTCTGAAACTATCTTAAGTTTAAATATTGTTGTTACTTAATTTAAAACATATTCAAAGGTTTGTTATATTTCTTCAAGATCGAAACTCAAACTGTTACTTAACAAATTCAATATTTACAACTAATATTGGTTATAAAATATTATATTGTGGAATAAAATGGTGTATAAAAAGTATAATTTTCAAAAACACACCTTTTTTAATGCGTTTTTCCCAACAAACTGTTTTATCTCCATCATCAGTAGTTCACGAACATCCCCATCTTGATTTGATGTTTTTCGTCCATTAGTTTTCTTCAAGTTTTTATGAGAAGTAAAACCATTAGTTTGAGCACCGTTTGTGGACAAAATTCCACAATTTTTTTGAGGAAGTGGTGGAGGCACAGGTGGAATGTTTTCATTTAAGTCTTCAACAACTCTCGAAAACGACTGAGGGATGGGTTCGATTTCTTGCTGTTGACTCACCATTAATTGTCGTGAACTTGAAAAGGCATTGTGTATTTGGTTTGGAAAATTTCCTTGACTGTTTTTAATGATGTTGTCCCCAAGTGCTGGTTTTATTATGCTAGGGGGAATTTTACTTTCTAATTTTTTCATTTCATCGTTTTGAGAGAATTCATTAACCACAGACTCTCCAGATGTTTTGACTCTTGGAAGCCTAAAAGCGTTATTAGAGTTAAGTTTGTAAGGTTGTGGTGTTAGAGTACTACTGATAACGCTCGGCTGGATAGCTCGAATTCTGTCTGCAACTGTAGCGTTTGAGGATTCATCAACATAATTATATGTTTGAGGTTGATTATTTTGTTTTGACAGACTCGGTTCTTTAATCATGCTTTTAACGTTAGTTTGGTGAGCAGAACACCCAGCGATATTTTCTTGTTCATTTGCTTTGTATAAAGGTCTTTTAGTATTAGTATTGAATTGCTGGGAAATTGGCCTCAAAGTAATTCCTATATCCTTTTTAACGTTTTTTACCTCATTGTCAACCGCTAACTTTGAAAGTCTGTCGGATGATAGATTTCTAGTGGAATATGGTCCCATTGGATATTTAGTGACAGAGATTTTATCTTTTTCACTATCAAACACTGGTACGTTATTCTGGAACCCACCAAAATTAGGTGACTTGGACCTAACAAAGAAGTCAATTATTCTGTCCCTTTTGGATTGAATTCCCATGTCAGAAGGCTCAAAGTCTTCTTTCCTTATATCCCAAGTACTCGTCTTCACGTGCGGCTGTGGCCGTGACTGACGATCAAGAGTTGAAGGACGAGGTTCCTCAGCAGAGCATGTACTCCATTGTTTTCGTTTTGGTAAAGTTTCCGATTTACCAACTTCTGTGTCAGATGCCAGGGATTCTTTTGCGATCAGCATCTGAGTTTTTTTTACATCTGAAAGAGGTACTTTTGGCATTATATTCTCATTTTGTAAAAATTTCTGGTTATCTAGAAGCTGTTGCTGATAAACAAATAACTGCTTTTGAAGCTTCTTGTACTCTTCTTGTAGTTCCTCCTGTTCACTGATCGGAATTTTGAGTACATCAATCTCCGATCTTGCATGTCTCAGTTGGTCGATAGACTCTGACTCTTTGTCACTGGAAGGTTGAGAAATGTCCACCTGTGATTTTGTACGTCTTAATCCCTCTGAAAACTCTGTATTTTGATAATCGCTAGACTCATCATCAGATTCAATTATTGCAGATTGGCTAAGGTCCATCATAGAAGTAGCCTTTCTAGTCAAAGGAGGGGAATTATTCTGATCAATGATTTCTGTACAACGCATTCGTACTTGACCCCTGATACCTCTAACTGATCCTGCAAAACCGTAGACAAGTTTATCACTCTGAGAAACTGGAATGATCGATTTGTTTCTTTCTTGAAACGATCCAATTCTCACACACTTAGTTGTATCAGGTTTTGTCAGATTGTTTGAATCGATGTTTTGGAAGTGGAAAGATTTTGATTTCTGTACCTTATCTACTTCAGAAAATCTCGTTTTACGAAAAAGTGATTCATATCGATTTAATACTGGGATCTCTGAATAAGGTTTAACAGGTTCTTCATATGTCTTGAGCTTTCTTTGCGGATTTGTAATGTTTCGCAGTTCAGAAGAATAGATATCATTTTCTTCCTGTTTGTAAGAATTGATGGTGAAGTTTTCTAATCCTAAATTTCGAACTGCTGTGATAACACTTAAATCACGTGGTTTGGTCAACTCACACATTTGATTCATTTCTACTACCTGTTTATTTAAGACGTTGGTATCAGGACTTTCATCAGATTCATCATCCAATAAGGGGGGTGGGGGGCTTGTTGGCAGGGGTGGTGGTGGATCCTCATCACTTGAGGAAGAACTAATGCTTCTTCTTGCCAAAACGTTGCTGTCATGGTTTGAGGAATAAATTTCATCATGAAGATCCTTCCTAAGGGATTTTTCTTTCAAAAGCATCGGAGGTTTCCAGGAAAGATCAGTGGGTGTTTCTTCTAATTCACAATATATATTTTGACTTGACTTTTTATCGGGTGTAACGGATCTGTTCGCCAAATCTGATTCTGGAAAGGGACCGAATATGTTCTTATACGAATCATTGTATTCAGAATCCACCTTTGATTTTTCTGTGGGAATAAAGGTCAAGCAATGGATTTGCGTCAGACAATTTGAAATGTTTTACTCATTTACAAAATACAATGCTAAAATAGTTTAACTAGATTTCATGATATGATGCGAATTGTGAATAATTGTAATTCTGGTTTGAAGTTTTTGAACAAATGCTACATGTTTAACTTACTATTTTTCATTCAGATTATCACAATAGTTCCACACGTATTTCCATAAAACTTTTTCCTCAACAAGCAGAAAAATAGTAGTTTTATATTTAGTGTTAATACATTTATGTACTAGACATTTTCAATTCATGTACAAAAAATTACCATATTTTTGAAAAATAAATCTGTAAGAGTATTATATATATATATAAACGTGTTAATTTAATTCAAGTGTTTTAGATTTAATGAACTTAAACGTGAAATAGTACAGTGATATGAGGTTCATTATAATAAACTAATTGCCTATACCTCTTTGGTCTTCTGTTGCTAGTAATCGCTCTGCTTCTGCGATTGTTAATTGGAAAGTTTGATCAAGATCATCAATTGTATTAAGGGAAGACAAACTTGATCTTCGACCTTTGAAGTCACTTGACCCACTCAGAACACCTGAAGAAATAATAATAATAACGACTTGTTTTAGCCTGAAAACTTGGTGTTCGTAATTGATAATGCAATTAACATTTTGCAATAACAGTAGTAAAAACACGAAAATCTGTTAGCCTGTGTTCTAATAATTGAATTGATTTGAAAGTTTGTGTTGTTTTTTTACTTTTTAAATGATATTGTGTGTATATATATCACTATGCTTCAACACTATTCTCATGTAATTTGAGTCTGCACACGTGTGGTGTTTGATTATGAAATGTCACTTATGTACGTAGAATATAGAATCACTATGCTTCAACTATATTCTCATGTAATTTGAGTCTGCACACGTGTGGTGTTTGATTATGAAATGTCACGCGTATATAACAAGTAAAAATGGGTACTGCTAACTGGCTGATCTACCTTTGACTGGTAGTTCAAAATTAGGGGCGGCTGTACTTAAATCCTAGGGATCTCTAACCTAGTCGTTTAGTCCAGCTTGGAAATTCGAAAAAATTAATAAAATTAAAATACCATGCAACTTTTAATACAAGTACTATGTCGAAAAACATAAACAAGTTGACCTTATGTGTTTCGGACCGCTAAACATGCACATCCATTATCAGGGGTGAGGGTGTCAAACAACAGCAATTCTACAAACTTAGCGATTTTTGTGATACAGTTAAATGATTAAGTTAAAGTCAAAGGTGGGAGAAAAAGCATTATCAGTTCACATTACATGACATTAAGGAATTCTAATATAACATAATGTTTAGGGACCTATTGGTCCATCTCGACTGTCCCATCCTCTAAACAAAACTAAAACTATCAAATAATCAAATAAAATAATCTTAAATCCAGCCTCTGTTCATTCATATAGTTATCAAACTTTCCCATAAACTCACTTAAATTTACTACCTCCACAACATCCGAAGACAACCCATTCCAGAGGCCAAACACCCTGTTCGAAAAAAAAACTGCCTTAGCTGAAGATGACTCTTACCTTGCCAAAATTTATATTTGTGTCCCTTAGTCCTACTATTGTTGGTGAATGCAAAGTTCTTAAATTTTGTAATAGAACATGCAGGGCCCAAGTCTCAATTTAGAATATAATCTGAAAGTTTACGTATTTCTAGTGATTTGCAACAATGAAGTATTTTTATTACAAGAACAGTTAAACAGCAAATCAGTTTTGTACCATAAGATATCATAAGCTATACTTGCATGATGCTTAGCTATGTACGTATATGTAGAAAAATTAATAAGAACATGACCTCATTAGATAACAATAAATTGTTAAATTATCACCGAGTCATTTTGTACATATCATTGATACAAATGCCAAAGATTCGTCTAAACTTACAATTAGGAAACTACAGTATAATGTCACTTATTACATTTGTAAGCTTTGATACGTTCTACTACACACTAAAGATTGGCTTCTTTCTTATTTATAACTGCAGCAGTATGTATGCCATAGCTTACAATTACAGTATATCATATTTCAAAATGGTAACCTGAAAAGCAAAAATAAATACAACGATAAACAACTTGTTTTGGCTTTCGCAATAATAATCATTTTATTTGAGACCATTGTACATGTTTCTGCGCTTCAAGAGGGTTGAAGCATCGAAACGTGTATTTGAACACAACTAAAATATTTTTATTATTGTCACTGCGTAAACTGAAAAGGTTGTTTTTAATTGTATTTATTTACGATTTTATACAAGTCTAAGAAAAATTTTATTAACAAGCACTTTAAGCCTCTCTCGATCTGTGGAATTTTTTATGTATTTTACTTATTAACCGTGAGGCTTACTGTTTCGTACAAGCTCAGTCACTCTCCCCTTAAAGTAATAATTTAACGTCTCTTGGATAACGAAAACAGTAAGTGGAAATCTTGTTAGAAATACTGCAGTTACATTGTAGTTAGAGTCGCGAGTGAGATACGGGTCCATGAGGAATATTTTATAGTAACCCTGCTCGTGGGTGATAAACCACGGACCTTCTTTACGCGTAAATATAACAACAAAGCTAAAGTAAGTTAGGATTTTAGACTTGCACCAAAAGAACAAGAAAAGCAGAGAAATCTAAACATTTAGGTGCATTAAAAGAAAAACTAACGAAATAAAATGTGAACATTATAAACCATAAACTCGTTAAAAAGATTGTATCAAAGGAACATACAGAAACGTTAGTTTTAAAAATTGTTTGTTTTGTATTTCGCGCAAAGCTACGCGAGGGCTATCTGCGCTAGCCGTCCCTAATTTAGCAGTGTAAGACTAGAGGGAAGGCAGCTAGTCATCACCACCCACCGCCAACTCTTGGGCTATTCTTTTACCAACGAATAGTGGGATTGACCGTCACATTATAACGCCCCAACGGCTGAAAGGGCGAGCACGTTTGGTGGAACAGGGATGCGAACCCGCGGCCCGCAGATTGCGAGTCGAGCGTCCTAACCACCTGGCCATGCCGAGCCAGTTTTAAAAATAATTTATGTCAAACAAAATATTATACCTATGCGAGTTGGTTTGAAATTGTAATAATTATGCATGTTTTTATTTGTTTGTTTGTAATTAAGCACAAAGCTACACAATGGGCTATCTGTGCTCTGCCCACCACGGGTATCGAAACCCGGATTCTAGCGCTGTAAGTCCGCAGACATACCGCTGTGCCACTGGAGGGCATTATGCATGTTAATCACTCAAATTTTTACATTGGATATATCGCTGACTTGATTAGATGCAATTTTGATATAGAAATAATTAACCCTCAAGCTATCGACTTATTGTCGCATCGTTCACTACACGCTATCGAATTCAGTAATTTTATTTTCGTCTTTTACAACATTTGACTTAAAGAACTGGCCAAAACTTGGATGAAACCTTTCATTTTCTATATAAAATAAATACGGAATCACAACAGTAATGAATGGAATTAACTCTAATGTTGGTGGTATTTTTTGTGGCTCAGCGAGCAATTTGGTGCGTAGTGCATAAAAAGCTGATGGATCCAAATTAGTAGTTCTAAAGTTAATAGTGTTAGCTGAAAGTAGGATGAGATTTATGACCTATGATGTGCGAGATTATAATAAACTAGCAAGTCGATAGTATTAAGTAGGTTAGTAGGTTTAAAGTAAAGAAAGGTTAGTAAAGTTGATAAACCTTTGTTAGTAGAAGAAGAAGTAGTAGTAGTCCCATGTAATACGTTCTTTCGTGGTAACGGTGACGGAGGACGTTGTCGAGGAAGAGGCACAGGAAGTGTTCTTCTTGATATGGGGGAGGAGTATGTTTTAGGCGGTAAAGGTCTCAAAGGAGGTTTCGTTGAAGGCAGAGGTGGAGGGGTTTCTAGGTCGTCATCATATTCTGTCGCTAAGCCTCTTGTCTCAGCAGGCACCACAGCTTGGTTAGAAAACTCTTCCGGGGGGTCTAGGATTTCTGCTATGAATTCTTCTTCACTCGGAGTTTCTTCAAGAGAAGTAAAGTTGTATAAAGAGTTAACATATTCAGTCATCTCGTTTACCGAGATGGTATTTTCTTTGGTATTTTTCATTGAAGTAAATTTATTGTTAACTAGTAAAATTTCTGAATCATCATCATCATTGTATGCTGAAAGAGCTGTCTGACGGAATGTATCCACTGGGTTCCCTTTCTCGTTATATTCATCAACAGAGGTTTCATTGTCACCAGAGTAATCTAGTATGTTGATTTTATGATCCATTAAGTTTATGTTAAGGGTTTCCAGACAGACGTCTTCGAAGTTTTCCGTGTGTTTAAACTCGGAGTTGGTAATTCCATTCGACTTATTTGTACTAACAGTTTCCAACTCATCGTCGCTAGCTCTCTCTAGTGGCGAGTTTTGAACACGTAAATTGCTGGTGTAATCTGAATCTGAAGGCCGGAGAGGATTTACACTAGTCACTATTGTTTCTACAAGTTCTATATAGGAAAAGCAATATTCACAGATTAACAGCAATATTAGTTCATCTTTTATCAAACAAGAAAGTATATTATTCATTTACAGTTCACAGTTTAGGGCAAAGACTTCGTATCTTTCTTAAAAGAAAACATAACAGATGAGAGCAGGAATGACGTATTCTGTTTGTTGGTAAGACAAGGTCACTTGTGTTTACAGACAGATTCGTATGTGAAAACATAATACATGATGGTTTGATAATAAAATCAAACTGATGTACAACTGTACGTACCAAAAGGGAAATAACACATATAAATGCATATGATAGCAAATCAAATAAAATGATTAATCTAATGATATACATAATATATTAATTAAGACGTGACACATTTTGCACACGTTTTCAATTGAACTTATCTTACATAATCTCATATGATTCCCACCACACTCGGAATAAAATATATTTTTCGTTTTGTTAATATGAAAAGGAAGAATTCGATGATAGTTGAAAATGAATTAAAACCATTCCCGATAAATATTTTTTGTATAAGTTACTTTGATGCACATAATTATATTTCTTAATCTACTCTGCAACTACTTTTTCATTCCTATCGTCGTATTAATAACATATCGAACAAATATGAATAAATTGGTATATATATTTTAAAGCACGAAATATATTTACGTTTTCGGTTTTACACCACTGAGTGACATAACTTAGACATACAAAACTCCGAAACCTCCAGCAATAATATATAGAAATTGTAAAAAGGAATTTTTTTTAATAGGAAATTATCTTCTTTGATATATTTGGTGGGAACATAGTTCATTATGTCTCTATAAACAATTCACGAGTTATTCAAGAATATTGTTCGGATTTGTTCTCCGAAATTTAAAGTTTTGATAAGTCTAAGTAAGTAAATTTTGAATAAAACAAATCAGTAAGAAATTGAACTTCTAAAATAGATTTTTCTTAGTCTTGTCACTTCATGATAGAAGCCGATTCTAATTAGATTATTTTTAAATTTGAGGAATACAAAAGACCAGCTGATGATGTTTTCTACAGACGTGAAACAAGAGTTGGGGGGTGGGGGAGCACAGTTATTAATGATTAAATGCTGACCAGTTTGATTTAGAAACGTTAAAAGTTATAATGACTCTGGCGAATGTAATTGTTTTTAGACATTCTTTCTACAAATAGACCTCAAGGTATTGATAGAACATTTGTTCTAATCGTTCAGGAAAAATGTCTAGTGGTGACTCACCTTCATCGATGTCTGACACGGAATACTTGTCAGAGTCCTCACGACCCACCTCGTCTTTGTCAATGTCTGACAAAGAGTAAGTCTCGTCAGGGTAAGGGTTTTCGTCTTCAAGGGGTGGTGAGAAAGATCTCAGGGATTCATGGTCTTTATCTGGAATGCTACAGAGGATGTTGGAATTGGAAGTGTAAAGCTCATTATCGTTGTTTTCTTGATTAGAAAAAGAAGCCTCTGTTCTCCCAGAACATAATTTTTGATGATCAGATGATTCATGAACCTGCGAGGCCATATATTCGTCAGTTTGCGACATGTTAATCGGTTCTGTGGATCTTCCCGTTTTTGAGTTGTGAGATTCGGACACTTTTGTAAGAGTAGAAGAGTGAGAATTTCTAATTTCTACTTCTTGTGCAAGCTCAAAGGTTTTCTTACCTGCAACTTGGGTGGTTGGAGGAGGCGGGGCCTTTCGTTTTTTATTTAGTGACAGTATAGGAGAGGTAGGCTTTGCTAAGGAAGACTCGACATTTTTTTCTTTGGTGTAGAGGTTTTTTCTTTTAAGAAATTATCATGATTAGGAGAATGTTCACTTTTATTACCAGTGGTAATACCATTAGAAGGCTCGCTATAAACCGAGGCTTCATGGTATCCACTGGAGTCGGAGCTGTGGCGAGAATGGGAGCCACTTTCTATGTCATGTTGATCTGGTTTTGAAATATTTCTAGTAAAAGAATTTATTTCACGCTTGTTTTCCTTTTGCATAGGGGGTGGCGGTGCTGGCCCTTTTCCGAACCTGGACCTCAAAGGAGGCTTAACTGCATGACTAGCAGGCTTCTGATTGTCTTGACTGCCATTGCTTGAGATACATATGCTCTGAAAATATAAAAGCAAGCATCACTAAATGCAACAAAGAGTATTACAATTTTGAACTGAAAGAAGAAAAATTAAATTGTAACTTGCTATAGGTTAAACTTTTTTTTCTCCTGTAGATTTAACGATAGAATCCAGAACACTATCAGCTCTTTAAAACACTTTTTCTAAACTATTTCTGCACCAAATTAAATTGATTTGTTGGTTACAGGGTCACTAACAATATATTAGGTAAAACTATTCATTTCCTTTGTAAAATACGTAGGGAATGAGTGATTTCATCTAACTATTTGGTCATTTTTTTACACCAACAATTATAACAAGAGAAACGTAAAATTACATACTATGAACAATATAAAAAGAAGTCAGTAATTTGAGGGCCATCTGACCTTCAAATTATATGTAAAGCTCACTGTTGACTAATATATGGTTCACCAGTAATATCTTTTCAAAGGTTTTAAGAAAAAAAATGTGTAGAAAACAAACACCGAGGAGTTACTTAGGTCATTTGTGAAAAGATGGATAACAGTTAATAGAAGAAAAATAATGTTAACAAAGATCCATAAGAACACGAAAAGCGTAAAATGACAAAGAAATTTGCTAGACACGCATAAAGCAAAAAGGAAAGATGACAACATGTAGTATAGATTTACCGATTCTCCTTGTTTCTGTTGATAACCTGGGTTTTTCTTTTCCTGTTGATTATGAGACTTATACGGAATAATTTCTACTTGTGACGAGTTGGCGTCAATACCTGAGAAACATACCTCAGTTATTCTTTGTAAAATATTACTATAAAGTTATTACTTGTGACGAGTTGGCGTCAATACCTGAGAAACATACCTCAGTTATTCTTTGTAAAATATTACTATAAAGTTATTATAGTGAAAACTTCATGGCCACTTAAATGAACGGTATTGTATGCGATTCTCAAAATGGATAATTTATGTATATTTTTTTGTTGGAGTCACACTTAGTGGATATTGAATTTGACGATTTCTAGGAAAAGAAAACTTTCTCTTGCAATCAATGCATGTTTTTTGTTGTTTTTTGAAATTATAAACCACAATAAAAGGGAAATTTATCCATTGCCAGTCCTCATTATTCATTAACTCATAATAGAAAATGTCTGTGGTCTTAGCACCCAAAAGCGTTGGGAATATTCTTTCTATTAGACACGAGTTAAATGCAAATGCCAAACAAGGTACCCGTTAAGGAAGATCAAATTAAATGTTAGGAGTTAGGGCTTGGCTCACAACGTCTCAACTCCTACCTTTCACTATCCGCAGCCAGTTGTGGGAAAGGAGTCACTCCTTATATTTTGATATGAAAGGTAGTTGTTAAAAGAACCTAACAGTAACAATAAATTACGCTATATTTCTACATTTGTATGACTCCAAATCACCGCCCTTTAAATAATTATTACAAAATTATGGTAACTGGAACTGAAAACCTTGATAGTTCAGTAACAATTAATTATTATTTCATTAATTATTTCAATGTGAAAAAATGGAAAGAAATTTGGATCTTTTTAACAAGTTTAATAATTAGTTTACACTTATCATCTTAATGTCACTTCGATTGAGAACCGATCTCCAAAAATAATTTTTGCGAAATTGGTTCAAACAGAATTCTTTTCAATTGTGGATTTCCCTAAACCACCAGTAAACAAGATAATGTGAGAACTTGACAAAGTAAAAGATTTATTGGGAGCTGATTAATTCGTGTTAGCATGTTTGAAACCGGATTTTTTTAATTGTTATGACATTTTTCTATCTAAAATAAGACTCGTGTTTACTAAATAAAAAACAAAATCCAAACAGACTCGTTTAAACTGTTTAGGCTAATGTTTACAATATTTAAAGCAGAAGTTTTACGTTGCAAGTTTAAGAGCTCGGACGCAATTGAAACTGTTTAGTTAATCTCTCACAACGTTTAAACAGTTGAAACTTTAAACTTGATGAAATGAACAAAATTCATCGATAGAATAACAGTTGTCTAATTATAAACTAATTAGCCACTTTCTACTTGTTGGTGTACGACAACTGATTAACAATTGTGATTGTAAATTTAACGTTCATATATTTAGAATATTCATATAACTAATATAACCCTCACATCTTATATTACTATAAAAAGTACGTTGTGAAGCGAGTTGTGACACAGCGTTGTTGTTTTTAACGTTGCATATTGCAGTTGTCCTATACTGTATTTCTCTTGTGGTGTAATGTGTAAATAATACATACGTTTTACACTTATCCATACTGATAATTTGTAACTATACGAGTTGAGTGTGTTTGACTAACTCCATACCAAATCCACATATGTGTTAAATATCAAAATTTCAAAGCTTATTTTCGCGCATTATGTTTAAAGAAATAATTTAAATATCTACAGTTAAAAAAAATATATCGGTAGAATTGATGTTGATCGTTGGATAATTATAATAAAACTAGCGTATATCACGTCAAAAATGATGGAGCAAATACTAAGTAGTATACCCTAACCTTACATTTCATAGCTAACTGAAATAAATAGATTCTGTGAAATAAAGCTGGGCCAACAAAGAGGCAGTCAAACGTCGGTAAATTCCTTTGTGAGCCAATCAAAATTAAGATTATATATGAAATAAATTCGTGACATATTCATAGAGTAATATTGGTAAAAATCAGTTAGATTAACAACTTCTAATATATATATAAAAGCCAGTGCGTTTTGGTAACACTACGTTCCTAATATTGTTGTTAGTCTATGTACTGAAAGTATAAAATGAAATGTAATATACAACAAGACTGGAAAAATATTTGTTGATTTCTCAGTTTAGAGTCTCCGTTGATTAAAGAGGTTTGTTTTGTATTCAAAAGGTTGGTGATATAACGGAAAATAGCTTAATTCAGAAACGATTTAAGTTTAAAATTGAATGGATATTTTTATTTTCATGATATATTTTATGCACTTGGCTCTAGGCTAGTTCGTCCCACACTACGTCTTTACTTTATGCTTAATATAACAACACTCACTACACTTATAAGGTTTCATGGCACCCACCCCCTCACGGCTCCCTTTCACCCCCGTCACTAAAATCGTAATGGGCAGATAGTAATCGAACTATTCTATCCGATAAATGCATTTTGTCTTTTATGACTCCTCCTCTTTTATATAGGTTAGATGCTTGACAAGTTTATCTAAATTGTGAAAAGAAAGGTACTTTAAATTGTTGTTTTTAATATTGTAGGGAATTCAAAGGTATATGCACTGTTGGGTAAAAATTTTTCGACACTTTCCTCTAAAATTTCTCTCTGCTTAAAAAAAATCACAACACACAAATAGATCAATTTTGTTCGCTACACACACACACACACACACACATCGCATGAATTTTATCACATTACGGATCTCATTACATTCATAATTAATTGAACAAGTTATTAACTCCATTGAACCTTACATGTGTACAACTGGTAAGTTAACAATCGAATTTCCGTGGCTTTAAAGGCTTCACATTGTATGATAAACTTAGAGCTCCAATAACTTTAATGTAGTTTGACTGAAGAATCTTCTGCGTATTAATATGGAAATATAAACAGCAATTTAATTCATAAAATATATTATCTTACTTTAAATTATGCAAGCATTTTCATATTAATAAACGTTACAGGCTTACTTTTTGCTGATAGAAGTGAAATTTCTTTACAGTTGTATTCCTCAAAAGTCATGTTGGCATCCAGGATTTTGTCTTGATGGTTTGGATGGACCAGGTGATACATCGACGGGTCTAGATTTTTCTCTTTACAAACTTTTTGTTTCACCTCACCCAACGTTTCCTTGAGGCTGAATCGATATGCTATTAGCTGGTTGTGGGGTAGCCTAATTTGCAGTCGGAAGGTTTGCTGTATAAATCAATTGGTAATAAAGTGTTGACATTTTTCTCTAAACCAATCAACATAAATATCACTGTGAAGGGTTTATGAATACCAGTAAAACTCAGCGAATGGGAATTTTCAACAATCACATAACCATTCGAACTTTATGTTGACTATATAACAACTCGAATTTCCGTGTGACAGTGACGTAACCGTTTGAATCTCATACCGACTATACTAGATGTACTTCCGCAGGGTCCCCGAAAGAGTTCTGTTTCAAGAGTAAATAAAACCAAAATCAAAAGTAAAAAATATTTTTATTTCTTGCTTTTCAAGTTCATATGTCATGCTTTGATGTAGCTTACAGAGTGCATAATTCTTCTTGTGATTCATGGCACGTTTTACTGAGGTCACGACAGTACAAATTGCAACGTTAAGCGCCCCTCATGCGAATTCATTTTAGTATATTTAGACTGACTGACAGACAACACACTACTGTATACCGTTTGAGTCTAACACTGACTATATAACAACGCCATTTACAAAGTGTGACAATGACGTAATAATTTTGTGCGGGCAATAACTGTAATAACCGAGAACACGCAAAAAGTATACATTGACTGAACAGTTTATAGAACCCCCTCCCGTCTCATATCGGGTTGGACTACTTTTTGTCACAACAGTAGCATACTCAATGACCGCAGACTTCATGAGTCAATTGTAAGTTATTTGTAGAGAATCATGGTCTGCAATCGGTTCAAAAAAAATTATGACAGCAACTGCAACATTCAAATCTATTTCAAAAATGCTCAATCGGACTGAGGTCCGATGATTGTGTTTGTCGACGAAGATGACTGAAGTCACTGTCTCACTTTTCGATTCAATGTTGCGAAGTATAAGCTCGAAGGGTTTTTACATTATCGTCTTAGAAGATTTATTGAAGATTTATTCCAGTTAAACAAGCAAAATTGTAGGGTACACAGAATTGGCAACAACGTTTCAGGTATATTTTGGATGTGTTATTCATTCTCTCTCTCTCTCAAAAGAATAAAAGGACCAAATCCCACACCTTTGCACCACTTTCATTGCAGCACACTTTCTGAAAAACACAAGCAAGGTCAAGTGCCTCATGTGATTTTCCCTTTATTTTTGCGTCAACATCAGGTTCAGAAAATGGTGAAACCAAACTCATCAAACCACATTACATGCCCATAGTCATTCAATGTTCAAAGGGTTCACTTTAAATATCATTATAGTTGTCCGGTTTACATTTGAGATAAGTGGTGTTGATACTTATGCTTTAAGTTGCCATATAACATGGTACAGATGAAAATAGTCGAATCCACACCGCTGTTGAAGAAACCAATCAATTAATATAAAGACTGACAACAGTAAAACTCTATGAATCTGTTCAACCCATATTTCCCTCTATCCATCACCAGCACTTAACAGCTACAGTTTTTCATAGTGACAGTCGTATTCGTCTTCGATTATAAATCTTCGTAGAGCCTGATGACAGGTGTCTTTGAACAAGCCACACAAAGAAACGGTCTTTAATAATGATGCTCCTGCTGACTATCATGCGCCTTATAAAGTTAGAGATATTTTTGCTATTACCAGATGCCATACAGACCAAGATAAAAATCATAGTATTACTTCATCTCTGCATTTATAGAGTTCAAGCGATCACCTACCACATTGCAGGGTCATCTATTTTGCATATATGTAAATAAATGGAGTGTTTTATAGATACGTATAGAGGACGAAAATAAAGTGACCAGTCAGTGTATGACAGTGAAAGTTTTGTGCGGACATTAACAATGAAGTAACATTTGTATTTCTGTGAATAATTATAGCTACAGAGATTAGGAGTTAATAACATTTATATGATAGCGGGTTTATTGTGCACGTATGAAGACGAAAGTGACCAAGAGTGAAAAAAAGTAACCCTAAGTTATTGTTTTTCTATACAAGATTGTGTAGCCACAATTTAATTCAATTTGTGACAGTTTCTGAACATGAGCGCCTACTATAGTATATACAAAGCTAGCAAATGATAAGTTTATGAAAAAAGTCTTAAAAATAATTGCAATGTGCAAATGAAATTTTTATGATACACACACACACACACACACATATATATATATATATATATATGTGTGTGTGTGTGTGT
>NW_013666231.1:113353-135723 GCF_000517525.1 Limulus polyphemus
ACACACACACACACACATATATATATATATATATATATGTGTGTGTGTGTGTGTATGTCAAATAAAGTTATTAACACCAACAGTGGACATTATCTGACTTAAAGTTGTTTCTAAAAATACAAAAATACAACATTTTCGAGGAAAGATTCCTTCCTCTCAAACCTCTCGGTGTGGACTTAAGGACTTAGAACGCTAAAATCCGAACTTTGATTCCTCGTGGTGGACAGTGTACAAGTAGTTCGTTGTTCAACTTTGCGCTAAAAACACAAACTTTCACAACTACTGGGATGATTTATTAATTTAGAAAATATTATCGTGTATAGATATTAGAGTTGCCACTTACCTCAAATTTTAATTTTTTACTCTCAGTCTGTTGCTTTTTGGGAACAATATACACAGTTTTTGTGTCCAGAGAACCAATGGGAGTGCTTGGATTGTAGAACAGGCATCGATGTCCTTTATCGTGTACCTGGATCATGTGACCACCTGGTTTAATTTTATTAGGTGTCGCCACTTTCACCAGAAGATCCATCATCGGTGTCCTGGCAATTCGAAACAAAAATAACTTTTATTGAAAGTTTTATCAGAAATTTCAATCTATCTATAGCGATTAAAAAACTAGTATTTTGCAATTCTCTTTTTGTTTCATATTTTAATTATTACTCTTTACAATTTCCGAAATTTGGAAAATAGTTTTGACTTAGCCTGTAGTTAATTGTTCTTGGAGCTATCGCTAATATGATTGCAAGACGTGTGCAACATATACATGGATTCGTGACGTACACGATCACAAATTATCTATGCAACAACCACAGAACTACTTGAGTACATTACATCAACACGTAACCTCCTGTATTATCTTTCCGGTTATCAAACACATCCATCCATCTCATGTCTGCTAGTTTGCAGAACAATAACTTTTAATAATCTTCAAAAATAATAAGAAGCTTGATTTATAATAACAGTACGAGACAGATAAATTGTTACGAAAAATGTATAATAATAATGACTAACAATTCTTAAGAAGTTATGTAGAATGATGTTTCTAAAATTCCTATCAATCGTTTAGATATTGTTGGTAAAATAATTTTATCAAATAAATATTATAGCTAAAAAACTTTTAATTTAAATAAAAGTTAGGGACGAACAAAATACTTCATTATAATACATATAACTTTAATAACTATAAGAAATAAACAGAACAAAAAAGTAGTACTCTTAAGGGAGACAATTAAAAACCTTACTTAATCTATGTATTTACATATCTTTCTTAATATAACTAAATTTTAACAAAACGTGAAACAATAGCGGTTCATTAATTTTCTACACAGCTGTGATTCCTATGTTCTTCTTATTATTTAAGTTTTCCATCTTTATGTAACTAAGTTTTGGATAACATTTTCTTGGTGACGGTCCGTTAGTATAAGGGCCCATTACTGCGAAGGCTCGATAATCCGAGGACAAGTTTTTGTTTTTTTAACAGTGAAAATGTTATATTGATTGTTTGGTTAAATTTTATGAAAACAAATACCGCGTGAAATGACCTAAAATGTTACAATTTCGTATGAATGGATGGATAATGTTTATCATCATTTCCCCGATGTTATTTTCTTGTGTGCATGTATAGTGTTAACTGCAAATCCAGAATTGGATTGGATTTGGGAATCTAGACCTTCTGAGAGAATGGACATTCAGTGATTCTTATTCCACAGTGCAGTGTAAATGAAGGTTATATCCCAGACTTATTAAACATGATGAAAGCTTCCAGTCAGTAAAATTATCTCTACACCAAGCCAGTGCAATGCCGATTCAAGGATTTCTATTCTTTCAATTTAAAACGAAAGCAAGCTGGTCCCCCCCTCCCCGAACCCCCGCTAAGATGCACCCTTCAAACTTTTCATTTGAGATTGCATCATCCATTATGGGCCTATTAATTTGTATATTCATTCAATTTTGACTCGTATTGTCAAAACCAAAAATCTGTGACTATCGCGGAGCCTTAGGAATACTGGGTGGTCACCGAGATCCAAGTTAGAAACGAGAAGACGAGTCGTCATATTGCAATTTTTTTATAGGTGTTGTTTAGTTAATATATTTCAGTATAGTTCAATTTCTTTTTTGGTTAACTATAGCCATATGTAAGGCCATTGTTTTAATTGTGAAAGTAGTCATGTATATAGACTAAATACAGGATAATATTATACTCGTATCTAACAAGAGTCCAGTTAGTACTTCCATCAAACAGGGTTTAGTTATCCTAGCACGATGGAAGTAGAGGAAGTTGTTGTCTTCGGCGTTGTTTCATGTTCAGCAAACAAATTCAAAATAAAATACATTATCGGGCTTTCGTGTGGCGAGTTTACTTTTTTTTCTGATTGAAAAATCAGCGTTCATAACAATATGAGATCATTATCAAAGTGTACTGTACCAGTTTTCGGAGTGCGTTCCACGCAGGAGTTGTGAGGTCACGTAAACTTCTGCGAGAACAAACACGATAACATCAGATAATTTGTTATTATTTTACATCGTTTTCTAAGTGAAATAACCAAGTGTGATAATCTAAACGAGTTTTAAAAATGCCAGCAAAATAATTGTGACTACTAAATAACTTATGTTTATTGTAACAAAGCCATATCGCACGGGCGTTCTGGCCTCTTTAAAACTTATCGTTATGCAAATAAGTGGGATATACACCTGATGATCACACCTAATTCCTTAAGTCTTAATTTTATAAATATTTTGAAAATTCTATATGCATCTACACGCATCTCTTTGTCTCTGTTTCGTTGTTTAGATTTTATAAAAATGAATTCTGCGTGAAAGATATGAAGCATCAACAGGAATACAGCTAAATCAATACACCAACACGAAAGACTTATAATATCAGCTAAATGTCACTAGATGGCGCATGTGACTAGCAATTCCATATACATGTACTTCTCTATATTCCTTGTATAAAATCAGTTTGCAGATAACCTTTATAAAACAGAGCATGGCTTATTAAGTAAGACTCTAAATATGATCAAGCCACGAATCCCAAATCAAGGCGAGTTGAAATTTACAGTCCCTTCTTCTCAGCTTATTTCATATAATTTGTACAACATTTTCGCTCTTTCGATATGAAAGAGTAGAACGCTCTTTGTGTAAATAAATTCTACACCTAGCTAAACTATACTTTGGAAGACAATACCAGCCACTCTCTTATTGTTCAGTTTATGACATGATTTGGCATTCCACCTAATGGACCCGAAGGATTAAGGCACAGTATCAAAGCTACCAAGGAGTCTACAAATATGGAGCTGTCTTTTCCAAGCAATAGGATAATACATTTTACCAACAGACTACAAGCTAGCGGGGAAGGTATAGGAGATTAGCTGCCCAATATTATTATACAAAGTTTAGATAGTGTTTTTATGTCACCAGTGCGAGGCTCCTGTCAATTAATTCTTTATGGATGTAGGTTCTTGAAAACGTTTGAGAGAGTTTGGTAACAAAAAAGAAATATTATATCCGGTGTACATAGGGGAAGTGGGGCAAGGCAGTAAGAAGGTCTCCTGTGGTGAAACGACCTTCTCTGTGTATCAGTTACCACGTGCTGCTATTAGAGTGAACTATATGTAACTATTGTTCACGTGAGTCAGTGAATAAGTACACTGGCGAGATTTTCTTGTTCTTGAAAATTTTGATTTAAGGTGAACACTTTTATGGTTACAAAGTAAATATTTTAGAGAATTTCACTTGGATGATTTCAAAAATTTAGGAAATAATTATACACAGCACAATACCTGTAAAATAAACATAGCTAAAGTTAATTATTATATACATATACATATATATATATATAACGTGTCCTTACTTTATGATGAAAGGCCTAAAGTAAGACACCCTATCTTCTCGCAGGGCTGTCTTACCCCATACCAATGACGTTTATTTCCGCCATAAGCTTTGGCTGCAATGTACGTCATTCTCACACACTTGTACCCGTGTTATTTAGCTCCAAGATAATGCTTAACTTTCACATGGCCTTACCGATTTCTGTTGGGATCACTTAAATGGAGATTTTAATGCAGTTGTCAAATGTAGCTTAAACTGCAGTTATTACGAGTTATATGGAGGCAATTTTGTCCCATATTGGGAGCCTTTATATCTTTCTTACTTTATGCCTCTTTTTTATGACATTCATCTTAATTGATGATAACTGCATTAAAAGTTAAGGTGGCCGTCTTACCGCACTCTCTTCTACGCTTGTTAGTTGTTTATAATACTTTTCAAAAAGAAATATTCACAAAAAAAGTATTATTTTCACATGGTAAGTTAATAAATTAAAAGGTTAGTTAACTTTAGCGTTGTGCAGAACACACCAACCATTTTTGATCTTAAGCCATTACAGCCACTTCCAGAGTTCAGATAACTGCTCAATAAGAATCAAGTCAGTGCGTGTATTTCTGCATTAGTTTCTATCTACATATACACGAACGAACAAAGTCAATTCTAAAAAAATCGACAAGTCGAGATAATTTTGTGACTCTTAACAGTTGAAAGTAGCATATACCCTTTCAATGTCAAAAAATATTAATATAATTTGAATTAATTTTCAGAGTTTTCCTTAGTTCAGACTAATTCTTCAAATCCCATCAAAGTTTGAACCCATTTTCAAGAGCATTCAGTCAGGTTTCATATAAAAAAAGCCTAGTATGAAGGTGTTTTTTCTGATAAAAAGGCCAAAACCTAGATAACACTATGTAAAGGGTATACACTACCTTAAGTAAGTATGTTTAAACGGTGTTTTTTTAATTACTAATAAGAACACTAAGTAAGATCTTAAGTGACCTTAACGGTCACGATATTATTACCTCCTTTCTACGGTCATGCTCACTTTCTTGTTATCCGGCAGCACGACATCAAGATCCATTCGTCCTTCCAACAGTTCGTCAATGGCACTGTCATCCCCTCCGTGACTGGGACTAACTACTGGTGTGATATTATAAGTAATGGTTCCGTTACGTATTGGTAACCTAACGCTTTCATTTCTCACAGGTGGTGATGGTGCCGTCTTCTTATCTTTGGGGCTAAAGAATGAATTGCATAAAATATTTAAACTAAACATTAGATTATTTTCGTTAAAAAAATCCCTAGAGCAAAGATGACATAAAACTTGGAACAACAATAGATTATATGATGTCAAGGAGCACCATTTCTGATTTCAATGGAAGGGGTATTGGAGGAAGGGGAGGTAATTTCTTGGATGATTGTGATTTTTTTAAAGGTTGAACTTAAAACATCGGTCTCTTTTAGGTGCATTTGCTCTGATTATTTTCTATATTATTTAATCAACATTTAAATAGCGCAAATTACACATTAGTGGTCTTCCTCTTACCCTACCTAAAGTGCGTTTTTGGTTATGACAAGTGTATTATATCTTATTAATGAAATCTAATACATTTTGTCATATCAGTTGTTGAAATATTGACAATCCACATTCTACACAAAAAATGAGCACGAATACGAAAAATTCAAATTGCGTTGCGTTAGCTAAGGTACAGTTGCCCGGGGCCTGGCTCTCCTTACTAGTGCTGGTTTGCGTTTGTATAAGTCAAATTTACACAACAATAATTTTAATTATCTCTTTACTCTAACTGAACAACACAGATTGTGAAAAGCACAATCAGCATGCTAATGCTACGGAGATCTGAAAGCATGTTCCCCCAGAATATTAATGTTATGAGATTAAATATGGAAGCAGTTTTGCATTAAATATAGCCTAAACAATTACCTGTTTGTTAAATACCACAAAAAGCTCCGCTATATAACTATATAAGTATAATTGTTTTACATCACAAAAATAGGAGTTCGGCACACTAACCCCCTGATCCATGCTCTTCTTTTCTGTAAAGTAAACAGGCCAGTTGGCAACACAAATAACGCAGAAACAAATCAACTGTAGAAAGTTTAACTTCTTAACTGTTTCTTTTCCTTTCATAAGAATATTTAAGTCAATGTAAAGTTACACATAACGCATTTAGATTACACAGAAGAAATCTACTCGATCCAAAACTAAATATTTGCTTCAATGATATGCTCAAAGTATTGAAATCAAATGATGAAGCTCCAAAGAAACTTTAATCGAACTTGCATGTTAATCATACAGTGACCCTGACATGTTTTCACAAAATGAGATAATGTTTTTATTATGTTTGGATTTCTCCATTACTACGTTGCCACAATACTGATTACATGTACAAAGGCAATCGTATCAGAGATAAGACTACAAAGGCGATTGTTAGTGAATAGTAGTACTAGCTGAAAAATAAACTAAGCCAAAGACTGATAGTTGAAAACGAAAGAGATACATTGAGATCACATTCGAGTATTTAATACAAAAAACTAGTTTATTCAGAAATGTACGAGGTGCGTTATGTTTTAAAGCCATATGATTCAAATCTATGAAAGAAACTTTGCATAATTTTGACATATTTTAAAAACCAAAGAACTGGAAAACTATAATAGATGTATTAGATTAATTGTATTTATATTTACTTATATCTATTAGTTTATGTTTGAAAAAAGTAAGATTGAAATCTTATATCTATCAAAAGGGGTACAAAAATCCGACATATATAATAAACAATCAATTTAACCATAAGAACACTTGATCTATGTTATTAGAACATCATTTACGTTCAAATAGAACAGCGGATATCATTACAGAACAAGTAGGGTAAACAAATAAAATAAATCACAATTAAATACAGCCGACAACACTGTGCTATGGGAAGATAGGTATTATTTTTATTTCGTAATATCTACCAAAGCAATGAACCTTTGTAAGTGAAAGCAAAGTACAAAGTTATCAACAAATATTTATATCTACACAAAATATACAAGGCTCGTTTTTCAAGTTATATTACACTTCTCAAATTGAAGCTAATTACAATTGAACTTCAAGAGAATTATTAAGTTGCCAATAGATAAAAATTAATTGCAGTTATTGATAAAACCTGAACTTACGTTAGCTGTAGTAAAGAAAATCCAATCAAGCTTACCAGTACGACTCTGAATCTAATTTTCAAATGGACAGCAACTTGCCTGAAGACGAAAGGCGGAAGACTTTCGAAACGTCGTCCTCTACATTTGTAGGTTTCTACAACAGGCAGTTACTGTCCATTTGAAACTTAGATTCATCATGAATACTCTGCCTAAACAACCTATCAAAGAGTACAACTCTGTTTTAAAAGGGTTCAAGATTGCCTTCAGAATAAGCAGAAATTCCAATCCCAAGTTTACAAATACATTTTGAAACTAACAGAAGTATATTCAATAGGCAAACCACTCAGAAGAGGTTTTTAGTTTATAAGGCATTGATATCTAAAATACAGTCAACCAATTCCACTTTCGTATTTTACGAAGGGAAGAAGATCATAATTAAAACGATTCTGTTTTTAACATGCCTTTAAAATTACTGATGCGTTACTAATTAACAAAAGCATAATCTTAAGGCAAACCATTCACGATAAACATGTTTTTCTGAATTTTGTCTCCCTAAAGTGTGTTGTTGCAACTTTATATATTAAACTGGCTAACATTTATCATAATATGATTATCTTAAAGGTGCATGAATTTTCAGTCATTTAAACCCTTGTAAAAATATACAAAAATTTTGAAATTGGAATTTTCAACTTGAACAGTGCCTCGTGCGTTCTTAGTCCATAGGGCCATTCTTAATTTTGAACTACTGACAAATCAGCAACATTCGCCACCAAATGGTTTGTTTGTTTGTTTTTTGAATTTCGCGCAAAGCTACACGAGGGCTATCTGCGCTAGCCGTCCCTAATTTAGCAGTGTAAGACTGGAGGGAAGGCAGCTAGTCATCACCACCCACCGCCAACTCTTGGGCTACTCTTTTACCAACGAATAGTGGGATTGACCGTCACATTATAACGCCCCCACGGCTGAAAGGGCGAGCATGTTTGGTGTGAAGGGGCTTCGAACCCGCGACCCTCAGATTGCTAGTCGAGTGCCGTAACCACCTGGCCATGCCGGACCTCTGCCACCAAATGGGCTTTGAAGTGAATAACGGCATTGACTTTCACTTCGATAATGCAACCAACGCTGATGTTGCGGAACGTGTTAGCAGTGTCACATATCTAACCTTGGACTTATTGATCCACAGCTCGGCCCAACAAATTAATACCTTTGAATAAAATAACACAATAATAATAATAATTGTATAATAAATGTTGAATATTAATAAATGTAAAAAGTTCTATTATATTATTTCAAAACATCGAAGTGCACATTATAATGATAATAGGATAACAATCAAAAGATTTACTTGTTCTCATTATTTATAAAAAATAAAATAAAATAATCTAAAAAATAAAAAATTGATAACATAATCTAAAGGACAACAAGGGACCTTTCTGTCCATCTAAGTTATTCTATCCATTAAACTAAACCTTAAAACAAAGAAACACCTCAAATTCAGCCCTTATAATTCAGATTTTTATTTAGCTTTCTCTTAATGTCCATTAGGTTAACTGCGTCCACCACATCCGAAAGTAATCGCTCTAGAGGCAAACTACCCTGTTAGAAAAATACAACTGTGATATCTGAAGATAACTTCTTACCTGCCAAAATTTATATTTTTAAGTTATGATATTAACTTCTCTATAAATAACACGAACTGTTGACCTTTAAGAACTTATTAAATAAAAAAAATGTCTATTTCAGTTTATACAAATTTCTAGCGCTTTTGGTCATCTGTGCTCTGCTCACCACGGGTAACGAAACCTGGCTTCTGGAGTTATAAGTCCACAGACATACCGCCGCACCACTGGGAGGCCTAACAATTTTAATAGGATTATTGCTTAGTGTTTACTATAAACGTTTATTTTCTAACAGTCATATAAGGCAGGGGTCCTCAAACTTTAGCAACAGACCCCTTTTAATTATTTTTTTCCTCGGATCCCCAAACCTATCGATATTTTTTTTTGTTTTGAAAAAAAAAAAACAATAAAAAAGATTCCGTTTTCCTGAAAAGCTGTATTCCAAAATTAAATGTTTTAATTCGTATAAGCTTAAATTTATTAAAATCATTTATATTTTATAAATTATATTTTGTAAATAATATAATGAAATTTCAGACATGACTAGCGGACTCCTGCAAGTCCGCAGATCCCAGTTTGAGAAACACTGATATAAGATGCATATAAATGATGTAAACTTTGTTGGTATGTATTAACAATGGCATTTATCATATTGGCGATAAGAAGATGCGACCGATCGTCATTTAACTCTATATTACCGATTAGGACCCCCACTTCTCCAACACACATATTTAAACACATTTATCATATTGGCGATGAGAAGATGCGACCGATCGTCATTTAACTCTATATTACCGATTAGGACCCGCACTTCTCCAACACACATATTTAAATACATTTTCATGAAAAAAAAATTCTCATTTATTGACGATAAATGTCGTTGTTTTTGTTTAAAAGAAAATTGCGCGATAGGTTTTTCTGCGCTGAGCCTACAACGTGGATCGAAGTCAGGGTCTGATGATTTTTAAGAAACATAAATGGCGAAACTAGTTTTTTTTTAAATCAAATACCAACCAAGACTGGTTCACAGTACTCTAGAAATAAATAATAAAAGGTCATTGAAAAAAATGAAGTTATTTCGTATTCTAAAAAAAATATACGTATGAATGGTCTGTTGGTTCTCGTCGTTTAAACCTGTACTCCTTTCTTAAACGAATTCACTCAAAGTCACATAATTTTGAAACGCACTAATTGAAAAACATGATTTTAAATATATAGTAGTTATTCATGTATCGTAAACAACTGGTTTCAAACATTTCTTGTTTAAAACTTAAGTGATATCAAAAATATAAAAGATTTATAGGTGTTAAAAATGTCAAGCTATTAGTAATTAATATTGAAACTAAAAACGAGAAAAATACACATTCTTTAAGAAAAAAAATGGTTATGAAATATCTTATGAAGAGGAAATGACATGCTTACGTAAGAATAGGCTACCAAAACACTACACTTTTCATGTCTTACAATGTCAGGAAGCTCTTATCTACCGGAAACTGTACTCGGCTATCACACCAAATAACCTACGTAATACCTTCAACTATAGGTTATCAGAAGTTGCAATAAAATTGGGATTGTCTCAGTTTGTAAGCTTTTTTTATCCCAATCAGAAACAGTAAAAGTATTACATTGTCCCAGTTTCTCTGTACCTTATATGCGAATTTGATATGGTTTGCACTAGTCATTATACACAGCTCGGTAAGAGTTCCATATGGCACCCCCATTCAATTAAAAAAAAAATTCATCAAAGTAATATTTATTTATTAATAAATCATATTAATAGTATGATCTGATAATTTTAATACATTATTATACCACTTACTTCATTAATTAGATGTATAATCTTCTTGGGGATAAACGTTACAAATGTCTTGTATAAAGGCATCAAAAAAGCTACTTTTATCAGAATATAACGTTCTCCACATGTATTCACACAAATGCTTGTCAAATGTCTTTGCCCTGATATGTGTAGTTGGTAGTTGTCTTTTGACACACCGCCACCGATTCTCTATTAGGTTTGTACATCCAGGCAATTCTACAATTTTTGGGTGGGGGTGCCATATGGAACTCTTTCCCACAGCTCCTTTAAACTTTTTAATAGGAAGAATCACCAGACAAAGGCAGATGATTTCGTTTTAATAACCTTATCTGTCATTGGGCAGCCGCAGGAATTGAGATTAAAAGACTTGCCCAGTTGCGAAAAAGAAAACAAACAAGAAGCATTTTTCTTTTCAGTTGGTTCGAGACAACTTAAGTGTTTTTTTAATTATATTTTATTATTTTTGTACTATATAAGATTTTAACACATTCAGATAATTTTTCAAATGATAAAAGTATGTTATTGTAATTCAAAGTGTTTCAAACTTGTTACAGTGTTACTCCGTATGAAAGAAAACAAATGTTTCAGTTTTTCACAATAGAAATCTGGTAACCCTATTCAAGCCCATCTTAGTGTTTAAACTTATGAATGACTTTGTTCTGAGTGAAAGATTTATATTTTCATACTTATTTAAACAAGATTTGCAAAATTATATGTGGAAAAGTCTTAGTGACCAATCGTTTGCATTTCAGATCGCATCACTAATCATCGAATGTCTGATTTGTATAACATGAGCTTAGGGGATGACTGACATTATTTTATAAATGTAGTTTTGTGTTATTGATATAATAATGTACTCAGACCCTCTCTGGTTATTATGTACACTGTAATTTTAGGTTTACCAAATGATTATTTGCCGATTTTCTAAAAGCTAAAAACTACGCGACTCAGAACATTGGAATTTATATTCATGTCTCCTTAGGAGCATAGCCAGCACTACAGATTGATGGGGGTGGGTGGGTGGGATTTTTTTTCAAACAAAAAAAGTAGAATTTACGTGATTTACGCGAAAGTCAAGAAGTGTTTATTTAAAAATATCACATTATAGTGAAACTTTTAGACTACTAATCCTCACCCCTACCCCAAATACTACACCCCTGCACCACGATAGAAATCTGTCGACAGGCATGTGCACTCCGAACAGTTTTGGAATGCTACGAGTCCAAAATACCTATGATAAGAAATCGACTCTTCAATTGCTAAGACACACCTCACCATATTGTTTTACATTTATCAGCTTTATCCCGTTTACTGGAACAAGAAGGTAAAGTAACAGAACTAAGAGGAAATGTTAACGTAAGTAAATATTTCTTACTGGATTTTGAATAATGTAGTATTGTGGAACAAAATGAACAAATGAGTTTCACAATCCTAATTTTTATGTCCTAGTAGTCGTTTATATATGTATATTCAAGTGGTAAAAATACATATTGCAAAAATTAAGTATGGTGTAAGGATGGCAATGCCAAAAATTACAGAAACAAGGTAGGGATGAATACACAAAACCATACTGGCTACTTATGTAGAGATTTTTTGTAAGTATTGAGTCAGTCTTAAAAGCCTATGGTTATTAGCATCTGTAAGACTGTATAGCACTATTCAGGTTAATTGCTTGTATTACCACCACCACCAAAGGTGGATGGAGGTTATGTTTCACCCCTGTGTGTGTGTGTGTGTGTGTGTGTTTGTTTACCAGGTAGATTTCTCTCGAAAGGCTGAATGGATTTGTACAAAAGTTGGTATACACTTGAACTATGATCCAACTTAGAAGTGATCAGTTTTGGGAGAGTTAAGGTCAAAGTTCAAGGTCATGAATATTAAAAATTCCCTATCTGTTAAAATGAGGACCGATTTTTCACACCATTTTTGCTCTATAACTCAGTCAAAAAATGATCGGATTTTGATGAAACGTAGTGGACTTATGTAGAATATTATTCTTCATTGTCGTGCCTAACATGGTCCGTGTTCGTCGAGAACGACGGATATACGAACACTTTTTCGTAGTTTTCGAGAGTCGAATATGATCAATGCTGCGTGGTGGAGGTATGTCCTCTACCGAGTCACCCTTTAGTTCAAACATGAATTCATACAGCTGACAGGAATTCGACATTTAGTTGTAGGTAAAAGTTATTCTTGGTAATATTTGGCTATTTATGTAATGATTTTGTATGTTTTTGTGTATTCATTCCTTCCTTGTCTCTGTACTTTTTTGGCAATGTCATCTTTACATCATATTTAATTTCAGCAAAATTTTTTATAACTTGTTTCCCCACTTTTTAAAAACAATTTCATTGAAGTCGGTTGATAAATGAACATTTGTTTTATTTTTTATAATTCAATGGTATATATATATATATATATTGTTAATATCATATCAGTTTTGTCAGTTTCTCTAATTTTGAATTACATTTGGGCCCAGTGAAGCTGGAATGGTTCCTTCAGGATGGTACAAGTACTCTGGTGCGCTGAACCGACGTTTAGGGGATATTTACCTAACCCACGCCTTTCAACTTCACCCCAACTCATTACACGTGTATAAAATCGACTCCACAAAATGCTGTGGGTCATCTCGATTAATAGGGAAGACATCATACAAATCCCAGGTGATGAAGATTAATACTACGTATACACACAGAACTGTCAAGTCAGTTTCACTGAAAGTAAAGAAAGTAGACAACCGTTTTATAATATATTGTTTTGATAATTAAAAAGCGATTTTTTAAAACTCAGTTATCAAAAACCTGTACACAGATATTGTCAGTTGCATAAATACTTTATCTCTTTGATATCTTGAATATTAATTTAGATTATTCTTTCTTTATTTCTTTATTTTTACTTAAATTGTTTTGGTAGATATCATGTTTGTGCAATGAAAAGTCACAAGCAGTCGTTATACAAGAACAATTTGTGTTGTCATCTAGCGACTAGAAATAAAACGGTTATTTATGAAATATGGAAATAATACAAGCTTATAAACAGAGCTCATAGCTAAGTAGTAATTTTCCTTTTGCATTATTTCCCCACAAAAATACGTGTAGTAGAAGAACAGAATAATATTACTGTTATACAAGTTGTGAAACACTTGATAATAGCAATTAGGTGCTCAAATAAGGCTATAACTCAACTTGAGCAGTTATTTATAAGCATCATAGAGTAATAGATTGAATGCAGCAGCCATTATTTTCTTGGCCCATCCCTACACAATGCGCTTAATGATAGCTTGTTCCCAAGTGCTCTTAAAATGCTTTTCAGTCGTACTAAAGCTATTGGAAAAACTTAATTATTTTTTGGCAAGCACGGGGGAAGTGAAAAGAAAGATGAACACTTTTGCTCTTTAGCTAGTTCCCATTTCTCCACTTTAGCAACTCTTTTCAATAATATTGGAAGTCTGACAAGCTTTGAAACACTTGATAATGGCAATTAGGTGCTCAAATAAGGCTATAACGTAACTTTAGCAGCTATTTGTAAGCATCATAGAGCAATAGGTTGAATGTGGCAGCCATTTTTTCGGCTCATCCGTACATACTAAGCACTACTGCACTTAGTGATAATACACACACACACACACACACACACACACAAACTGAACAGTTAAAAATACTTCTTAGAGTATCAGCTAAGAAAAACAAATAAAAAATAAAAATTTTTGGATTGCTTGAATTTTTAAGTAATTGATATTAAAGTTTTGAGCAAGGTTAATATTGTTTGACTAAATAATATGATAAATATTTAAATCAATAAGAATATAGGTATACTGATTATTTGCTACGGTTATTAAATGCGTTTAAAAAGTCATTGATGTAATTGTCAAACAAGTCTAGCGTGATAACAATTAAAATTTTTGCCCAAAAGTCACACTAAGTATTTTGCTAGTCGTCTCAATTTTGGAAGTGATAGACTAGGGGGGTAGGCAACTATATCACAAAAAAATGGGATTTAACAGTCAAACAAGGTGTATTTTACTTGGCTAGCTTTACGCCTTTCGACGAATTTTAATACAATTTTGAGTAATTTTGAATACGAAGTAACGTAGTTTTTATAACTCAAAACTATTTATTACTAGCGTATATCTCGTAAAAATGGCGAGGTAAGTACTACCACCCCCATCCCATAGTATATCCTAACCTAACATTTCATAGCTAATTGAAATAAATAAATTTTGCGAAAGGCAGACAAGTGCAGTCGAGGCAGTCAAACACCGATAAGTTTCTTTGTGAGCCAATCAAAATTAAGATCATTCATGAAATGAATTCGTGGCATATTCATAGAATAATTATTGGCAAAAATCAGTTACATTAACAACTTCTAATATATATATATATAAGCCAGTGCGTTTTGGTAACACTACGTTTCAACAATGGCTTTTATGTTATGTTGCTAGCAACAAAAATATAACCTAATATTGTTGTTAGTCTATGTACTGAAAGTATAAAATGAAATTTAATATACAACAAAACTGGAAAAATATTTGTTGATTTCATAATTTAGAGTCTCCGTTGATTAAAGAGATTTGTTTTGTATTCAAAAGGTTGGTGATATAACAGAAAATATAGCTTAATTCATGATAAATTTTATGCACTTGGCTCTAGGCTAGTTGATCCCACACAACATCTTTACTTTATGTTTATTATAACAACATTCACTACACTTATAAGGTTTCACGGCACCACCACCTCTCACGGCCCCTTGCACCCCCGTCACTAAAATCGTAATGGGCAGACAGTAATCGAACTATTCTATCTAGATAAATCAAGCGTGGAGATAAAAAGACGTACTGACTTTCAGAAACGGCTGCTTAAGTTTAAACCGATGCGTTTGAATCTTACAAACTATGTTAATCTTTATTGTCGGTATTTAACTTTCATACACTCTTATGAGACACAGAAGTGGGCACAATAGTACTACCATGTCTGGAATTAAAAGTTGTTGTTTTAGCGCAGAGCTTCTCTCAATGGGCTATCTGCGTTCTGTCCACTGCGAGCTTCCCCAGTGGCTTATACCACTAACAATCGAAATTTCCCCCAGTGGCACAGCGGTATGTCTGCGGACTTGCAACGCTAGAAAACCGGTTTCGATACCCGTGGTGGGTAGAGCACAGATAACACATTGTGTAACTTTGTGCTTAACTTAAAAACAAACAAACAAACAATCGAATTACAATACTCTATTGTGTAGTTTTGCGCTTAACAACAAACATACGAACAACAATCAGCTACCCAGGTTTTAGCATTACAAATCAGCAGCCTTACCACTGATACTAGAATTAAAGAAATAAATTGGACAAGTACAAGTTTTTTTTCAATTTCCAAAGCAACAGGTTCGGTACGGCCAAAAAAAACTAGACATAGGAAATTCTAATATTTGAACTAAAAGCATAAAGACTGATAGAAGCCGTGCTGTTGTTAAAATACATTAAAATATACGAGAAATATATGCATTCATTGAACCAGATAAGATAATGATGTGTAAACATTGTACTGTTGTACCTCGATCAATTTGGCATGCCTAACATGAAGGTTTTTAAAGGCTGGTCGTCTCACCACCAGTTTCGTAATACAAATAGCAGCTTACAAACGACAAAAGTTACACTCATAAAACCATGCTTTCAAATTTAGTCGAACCTGAAGATTATGGAAGAAGAAGATGTGAAGCGTTCATAGTTTGATCTCCCCATCATTCGTCAGATAAGGTCAATGTCTATTTCTTGCGTCAATGAAGTAATATCCCAAAATATTTTGATAAAACCAGGATTAGTAATTCCTCGAGGTGACGTTTGGAACACGAATAACTAAACCAAATTAAAGTATGCCCGGGATTTCTTTCGTTCGCATTTTTGTTGCAATCAACAATAATATCCATGTAACAGCTTGAACAGTATAGCTCTAAAGAATATAATAAGATGTGTCTTATGTATTACTGATATTAAATATCTATAGAGCATTTTGGATTTGTGTTGTTTATTTCCTTCTACATTTTCACTTGAAATGTTCATGTCTGTGAACAGCGACTATTTAAAAATAATTATCACTTCCGATTTTTAAAATTCTCTGTCATTGTAGAGTTTTTATTTTATGTTTGTAAGGATATTATTAAGGAAAGAAAAGTTTTATTTCAGAGTTTCTTACTGTTCATAAATTCTCAGCAAAAATGGCGAATCTAATGTTTAAAAACTTTTCCTTTGATGATTATGACATATAGTTGAGTGCACGTGACATTAGAGGAAGCTTTTAGTGACCCAGTGTCCGGGAAAACGGAGAAAGTGGCTGACCCTGATTTAGTCAACCACGGCATCAACTCTATCCGGAAAGGAAATACTGGCCAGTGTGTTGTTCAGACTAAGAGCCACAGGAACTACACTGCCTGAGTGGAGAGTATTGTTGTCATGGGCAACACAATGTTAAAAGACAAATACTAACACAAACGATTATACATTTCATGTAAAAGATGCCCTTGAATAACTAAACACACGTGACACTGAACACTGGCCTTATTTAAAAAGTTTTTACTTACCGAGTACCTGTACAAGTAGCAGACGACGCAGACCTTTCAAGCCAATTTCGTCTTTTGATAAACTTGAACATTTGCTCCATATTCTTCCATATAAAATACTTCAGTGTTTTTTGTATTTCTACGACAAATAAACGGTAGAAATCTCAGTCTGGAACTTAGCAACTGCGTGATCTACAGAACGGTAATGTGACTGTATTGTATGTGTAGATATGCTTACAATAAACTAGAAGGAGAACACTGATAACGAAAGTGGATTTTGACCAATACATTGTTACGAAAAGATACGATTTATGTCATCACATTAGCATTGATAACATTTTTTGTTATCAGGTTCATACATTCTAAACCATAAACCGCAAAAAAATGCTGAATGGTTCTAGGGGCATTGCAATAATAGTAATATAAAAAGGAAGGTGGGGGGGGGGTCTGATGGAAGGTATGATAAAACCACTAAAAATTGATATGGTAGGAATTTTTCTGTTTGATTATAAGTTTCGCATAAACCTATATACATGGATTATTTGCAAATAGCTATTCCTCATCTAAACTCATGATATCCAAAAGCATGCAGGATGAAAGGGATAAAAACATGTTAGGATCATAAAAGAAACCCAATAATCCGAGCGCTTTCGGGATACGGACTTTCCATCGTTAGAGGTAAACCAAAAGCGCTCAGGCTACTGGGCTTCTTTTATGACCCTAAATTTTAACTAACAGACTAGAACCCACCACCAACTTGACTACTTTTAGTCTGCCAGCATAACAGGGTTTGATTGTCACTCTTAGAACACATCCACGGAGTACAAAGTGTATCTTTGCGGCAATGAGCATAAACCACGAGCTCTCAGATGCAGTTCTGGTACAGTAATCAAACCCTAAATATGATTAACTGAACAAATCTCATTCTATTAAATTTCTAATATTTTGATTTATATCTCTATAAAGTTCATATAACTTTTGACAAATTTGTCACCTTCAATTTCTAAGGGTTTAAATAGTTTTGCTACACTATATATATTTATTGTACCATTGATAACCTCTATTATTTTGCTAGGAACACATCTGTTTTAGGTTTTAGTATTACACAGAGTTGTGAATGGGAATACAACCTAATCTATTTAATACAGATGATTTGGTCAGTTTTTTTTTTATTCTTCTTCTTTTTTTTTTTTTTACAAAAATCATAAAGTTCTCGTCTGTCAGGCTTTGCAAGGTTAGATTAGTTCTGTTTTTCACCATGAGGCAAATAACATTAAAAACTTCGGTTTCAGAATAAATTATTTTGAAAACTTTGGTCTCACGATCATTAGTTTGTATTTACATATAATTATAACAGTTTCATTTTCGTCAGGTAGCAAACTGTTTTATTCTTATTCTGAATAATGGGTTTTTCACAAAATTATTCATCGTGATTGCGTAGTAATTTTTAAAGATATTCTTTTTTGTTGTAAAGAATTATTTATGTATTTCTCTTTTATTGTAGTTATCTCTTAGTTACAAGGTTTTCTTCTGTTACATTTTAGTTTACCATATTGGTACATACTGGTAATCAAATTTCCTCTTCTTAAAATCCGTAAACCAAGGCATGGTTGCTTACTCACTTCCGTTTGTAACTACACCACAAAATTAATTTCATTTTTCCTTGATGATTGTTTTATCACTTCCTATTTACATATGCACTACAAATTTTCGGTTTTTTGGTAGTGAAATAGTGTTTACTATGGAAGATTCTCTATCCATCAACCTTCCACGACGAAGGCATGAAAACCCTCAGATACTACTTCGGACCACTTTTACCTCTTATCTAATTTGTATTAACCATTAACAGGTACTATTTTAATGGTGAGTGTTACCAACAAATAAAGGTGTCGCTACTGGCACCAAAATGAGCCCTTCTTATATTTCATTATTTGTTGGCTATACAGAAAATTGGTTATTTTCCCCATCTATCAAGGAACACTTTCAACCATTGACAACTGCTATATTGATAACATTTTTGGTGAGGCTAATTTACCATTAAGTAAAATGAAACTTCTCGCCGGTGAGGAAATCATCTACGTGAACATCTCTTTTATGTACGAAATAATAGCACAACGAAACCCACGAGTACATACTTCAATAATACTTCACTTCACATTACCAACTTTTCTATACTCGGCCCTAAGTTTGCTGGAAATGTGTGGAAAGAGTTTGATTTTTCATTTAAGTACTACAACCTCTTGGTATGAATGAAGAATTCTCACTCCTTTAACTTCTCCATCTTTCCTCTTTTCTTGATACCCGATTTATATCTTCTCATAACGATCTGTTTTACTTAACATTTTGTTGAAAGTACAAGTTTTTCTCGTTCACTAGCTCGACCAAATAAGATTGTTTATTATATCAAGCCATTTTCTTAATCACATTTATTGCCTATATATTTGTTTAACAAGTCATTTCTCAAATCCAATCTTTTTTTCAAGGTTTTATGCTTAAATAATCTATAAGTTTTATTTTAATTCCCATACCTTTCATGGCTGTGGTAAAAGAACCAAACTTTTATTAAGACTAAGCTTTCATGTTGATTACAGCCCTCATTCAGAAGCATAAAAAAGTATTAAATGAGCGTTGCAAATGTGAACTTCTTAGATGTCAGGAGGTATACTCCCTCCCTCGGGAAAATTCTAATGCTCAGGGGTGCGTTCTGGTGCATTTCTGATAAAGATTTGATAAATATTTAAAGCTCTTACATCCATTTATACTTTTTGTTTCCCATGTGTTTAGCAAGTAATATAAAATTAAAACTCAATTTTTTGTTTTTGAAGAACTGTAATCAGACTGAAAGCTTAGGCTTGATAAAGTTTTATTCTTTTATTATTGCCACTTTGCTTAAGCTGTGTCTTTGAATCGTAATGTTGAGTTATTTCTGTATTTTTGTTATTTTTTCCTTACTTTCCATTGTTTAATCTCGCGGGGCAATATTATTCGATGCACACTCTCATTTTCCCCTTGTTTGCATATCTAACCAGTTTGTTGCCTTTATTCATGTTTTACTTATTTATTTATTTACATATTTTTAATGTGTAATTACTGTCTTTGTATGACTTTTATATCATCTAACATTATTCAATTAGTTAATAATCTTTTACTTCTCACATATTTCTTTGTTGTATTGTTGCTTAAGAATAAGCTCTCAAGTCCCTTGTTCTTTTTTTTCTTATCCATTGTTTTAACTGTTTATTAAACCTTATTTCTTATGAAAGGCCTGTCCCCCAGTGGGTCAGTGGTAGGTTTACAGGCTTACAACTAGCTGATATAGCCTATTGTGTACTTTTGCGCTAAACTAAATAAACCAATACAAGACCCCCAGCAGTGGGTAAAGCGCAGGTAGATTGTGTAGCTTTGCGCTTAAAAAACAACAAAAAAAAACGTTTATTCTCACTGGAGGGCCGTTGCCCGAAACATTTTTTGTTTCTCAAATTTGCCAATAAACTTATTTTAATTTGGATAGTGTTTCATCTTGTTATATTTTTCTCCATATTGCTGCATACTTTACGCTTCTTAATATGTGTTTTTAATCATACTGTGCTTAAGATTGTATTGTTGTAAGTTATGCCACCAAAATAATGCTGTTACATGCCCCCCGTGATTCTCGTCGTAGATTTTAGTTTATCACTTTTAAAACAGATTTATTTTCTTATCACCAAATGTAAAATTGAAAATATAATCTGTAACGTAGAAGCCTAATGCATTTCTTTGATTCGCCGCATCCTCTGCTATGAAGAGCAGTTTCGCCTATTCATGGTTCATCAGCATAGCTTGGATCAACAAATTAAAGAAAGCAATCATGAATAGGCAAGAAATAAGCCAGTTTCTATGTTGTAATTTGTCCGTTTGCTAGAGAAAACTTGTGATTTTAATGATCGACAGGCTTTCCAAAATATTTAGTAACAAGGATACAGACACAAATACGAGTATATATTTTTAATTCAGGGATAATGAATAGTTAAGGAGTATTTTAGTGAGAGTTATCTCATTTGTTCTGTTATTCAGTTACTTAGTGATTTGCGTGTTTAATTACCAAAAAGCTACTTATTAAGTTAAGTTTGGCGTATGTTTGGCATTTTATATTGAAATGCTATACTTGAGGTTACACCTACATTTAGTTTTGAAATGTTTGTACAATTAAGCCCACAATTTATAAGTGAACGTGACTGTAAAAGTTTTCAGAGGAAATATGAAGAAATAAAATAATATGATTTTGTTACGTAGACTGGATTTCGCATTATTTAAATATATTTTCACCAACTAATCTAAAAGAACCCACTGAACGATAGAAGTGATAGAACACCTTACAAGAATATTTTACACACACACTAAATGGACGTAGTGTGTATGTCAGTATCTATGTATATAACCAAAACTCCTGCACCATCTACTGAGTGGCACCATAAAAAAATATCCTTAAAATATTCACGCTTTAGGTATTCAAGATTCAGACAATTAGAAAAATAACTGTGGTATATGCAACAACCATTTCTTTATAATAGAACACAATTTTAAATAATAGTACTCTCCTCACAAGAAGAACACGACTTTCACTAGGACAGTACGTGAGTGTTTGATTATATCTTCATTAGTGTAATTTTTATATGTAGTACTGATCGAGAAACTGGAATTCTTAAAAAAAAACTATTTTTATTCAATAAACAGTACCACTTTTAAAAATATAAGAACATTACAGTTTACATCAGTAAAATTTATGAAAATCTTGAATTCTGTACATTGAATCATTTAGATGCAATGAACTGCGTATGACTAAAGAGCACAATATGAACACTGTTACCGTGTAGTAACTTCCCAGAAAAAAAATCCTTTTTTAGAAATGTTCACTTTTTCTACATTTTTTTTTAAATCAAAGAGGCATGAATACTACAATTAGTAATTACTAGCACAAACAGCCGCCCGTATGGCGACGTTTCTGCTAGTCTATTTAATTTGAAGTAAGCTCAAACCCCAAACGACACAAAATAAATATCTGTGGATGTCTAAGAGCTTCATCATTTGCAACCACACGCTAACATAGTATGACAACAAATAGCCCTTATATCTTGAAAAATAACAAACAAACAAATAAATAAGACAATTGGTTTATACTATTATTCTCACCTGATCACAACACTCTTTTAATAACGAATGTTATATTAGAACGCAAAAATTACAGAAAGCAAATCGCAGCTCGTTATATATTTACTTATTTGAAGTTCGGCATGGCCAGGTGGATAAGTCGCAATCTGAGGGTCGCGGGTTCGAATCCTCGTTCCACCAAACCATGCTCGCCCTTTCAGCCGTGGGGGCGTTATAATGTGACGCTTAATCCCACTATTCGTTGGTAAAAG
>NW_013666231.1:135818-151326 GCF_000517525.1 Limulus polyphemus
TTGACGAAGCAACTGTCTTTGGTTAAAAGACGAAGTGCAGAAACATTTAACAATATGTGAACCATTTTCTGTGTTATCACTAAATTAAAGTGAAGCTTTAACTCCTGACAATAGCAAATCACAACACGTGGACAGATAACTCCGAAATCCTATCACTTGAGTTTGTTTTGGGAGTATTATCTAACGATTATAGCACACTTTACTGAGAGGCTAAATTCTTAACATTTTTGATATAGAATTACGATAAGTGGTAAGCCTACACAGAAATACATTGATAAGTCAGATTAAGCATTTTTTCATAAAAAACAAAACACGAGTTTTGAAATACACATTTTGTCTCCCCTCCCGGTCCTCTATATAAACCAGTACTTCAACACCATTATCACAACACATCACCAACTAATGACTACACGACAATTCAGATTTTGACTACGACAATAATAATTAAAGATACAATTATTATCATAACTCATCATCAGATTATGTATGAAAGTCATCCATAATACTCAAGTTCATTTCAGCATTGTCCAAATCTTAAGAAAAAGGAAGTGAGATGGGACAATTTGTTTGTTTCTTGTTAAGTACAAAGCTACACAATGAGCTATATGTACTTTGTCCATCACTGGTATCGAAACCAGAGTTTTAGCGTTATAAACCCCCAGGCTTACCACTGAACCATTGGGTGGGGGACGAGATGGGACAACAGAAAAACTTTTATAAAGGATTAATTCGAGTCATGACTCAAATTGTGACTCAGTAGTAAAAAAGATGAATAAAAAAACTTTGTCACAACACCATAAAATATATACTAAAACATTATATAAATATCACTTACATTTCTGGTGGGGTATTTTCTAAAGTAAGAAAATATATTATATAAATATCACTTACATTTCTGGTGGGGTATTTTCTAAAGTAAGAAAATATATTGTATAAAAATCACTTACATTTCTGGTGGGGTATTTTCTAAGGAAAGTAAATAAGTATCAGAAATTATCGGATGTAAAATGTGCAGATGTAAGTTTGTAAAGTTTACATTGAGTCCTATCCTAGTAACCTTCTTAATTCCCTTTTCGCCCCCCCAATGGCACAGCGGTATGTCTGCGGACTTACAACGCTAGAAACCGGGTTTCGATACCTGTGGTGGGCAGAGCACAGATAGCCCATTGTGTAGCTTTGTGCTTAATTACAAATAAATAAACAAACAAACAAAAGTTCCCGTTTTATTTCAGATTTCTTAAAGGATATATATATATATAATTAGATATATAACTTTATTGTATATAATACCAATAAGTAAAAGTAATCATTTTAATTTACACAGCTACGGTTACTAATCGTCGATTCCATCGCATTTTAAGTCAAATTATCTGTCACAAAAACTATGTAGCAAGAATACTAGAACTGTTTTGTTTGAATGCTCTTTTAATTTTTCAAGATGTTGACTAGTTTACAAACATAATAGTTCTGTAAGGTTTTGTTTTTTAATTTCTTATTATGCACAAAGCTAAACAATGGGTTATTTGTGCTGTAGCCATCGTGGGTATCAATACTCGGTTTTTAGCGTTATAAATCTTCAGACTTATTGCTGTGTCACTGGGGGGAGGAGTTGCAAGATTCCATAGAATATTGATTGTAAATACTTCCATTAATCCCACTTCATTCCACATTACTTAGCTTTCTTTACAGTTATATGTATTCAACTTTTTAACCAATCACACGCTATGTTCTAGGAAATTATAAACACCGTAGAAATAAAACGCCATACACGATGTGTTTCATACGTTTTCAGAAAATAGAGAGAAACAACAAATGTTTTTACATTACTCCTTTTAAACCTTCACTAATGTACGTACATTTCAACTAGTTTCGACCTTGGCTACATCAGGCGAACTAGGCTAGGCTAGGTTTGTTGTCTCACCACGTCTATCAGTTCTTTTGGAAAAACCTTGTACAAGTCGTACAGAGGCTGCTAGATACATAATATGTATTAGCAACGCTGTAAATACTAGACTATATAAAACATTTACCAATATCTTTAGAAAAACTCTTGATAAACTGGACAGTAACTGAGAGAGATATAAAATACCAGTAACCTCAGAAAGACATGATATTAACTGGACATTATCTGTCAAATATATATAAATTGTTTATCAGCAAACTCAGAAAGACTATACAAACTGCACAGTAGCTGCCAGATATTCAGATATATATATAAACTGTTTATCAGTAGCCTCAGAAAGACCCTATACAAACCAGACAGTAACCGAGAGATATATAACATTTATCAGTAACCTCAGAAATACTTTATGCAAATTGGACAGTAACTGTCAGATATATATATATAAATGTTTATCAGTAAACCTCACAAAGACCCTACATAAACTGGACAGCAACTGTCAGATACATAACATTTATCAGTAATCTCAGAAAGACCCTATACAAAGTGTACAGTAGCTGTCAAATATATATAAATAAATATTTATCAGTAACCTCAGAGAATATCTGTAAGGTATATATATATACTATAGATACGAATGTATGAATTAATGTACCTTTATCTATGTGTTTGTACAAATGTCTGTTGTTGTTTTTACATGTCTAATAATCATCTTCCTCACAACTAATATATTCAAATCATTGCAGATGTTTTTATTTTGCTATCCGGAACCAGATCATATGGTTTATGGTTTTAGAAGGCTTTTTATTCTTCTTTTTAACTGCATACTTAAAGCCAGGCCGATCAAACCCTGGGGTTATCTCTTAAAAAGTCATTAGAGCAAAAAATCATAAACTACATTCCAGTTTCTTGCATCAGTTCACACACAAACAGGTCACCATTAAACAGAAAAAAATTTTTTAGACCTTTTAAATGTATACTTATTTTTTCATTACAATGCGTAAAGCGTTTTAAAGTAAGAAATAGTTAGTTTGTTAAATTCACACTAGGATATGATTTATTGGCCAAACAGCATTGCTTTCAAGTAAGTTGTATATAAATGCAGACAAGATCAATAAAACAAAACGCACAATTAATAAGAAGAATCAGTGCAAATCATTCAAGGACAAATATTTATACGTAACGATATGTTATACAAGAGAGAAGATCGTAATATTATAAAAATAGGTGGACAATGCATATCAAAGAGGGAACAAAAATAACTTGTTTGTTAATAGCTTCAGTCAGCCGTAAGAAAATTTTTTTGATGATCAAAATAGTTTTGCTACTTTGAAATATCTTTGTAATGTGTGTGTTCATAGCAAAGCCACATGGGGCTATCTGCTGTGTCCACCGAGGGGAATCGAACCCCTGATTTTAACGTTGTAAATCCGTAGTTTTATCGCTGTTCCACCGGGGGACATTTTTGTAGTGAAAACATTATATAAAAATGGTAATCTTAGCATATTCAAATTTTTCAATGCGAAAAGTACGAGAGAATTTAGGCATATTATATGTCAAACTTTTCGCGTTGATAATGTTAAAGCTACGAATCCACAAAAAAGATAGTTTGATAGTTTGAGCTATAAAATAACTGAGCATACACTGTCGTGCCCACAGAAAAATGAGGCGCTTTTTGATGCGCAAAAGCAGTTACTTTTGGTAAACAGTAACTAACTAAACATTGGAAAACGTTCTGTGGTCGTCAATTTTTTGTAAAGCAACAGCTTAATCGACTCTAAACAACTAATACACCAAAAATGTAATTTTTCGCACAATGACACATCATATACGTAGTATTGAAACAATATTGCAAAATAACTGCTATTTAAACAAAATGCTTAATCACGGGCATTATGCAAGTAGACTTGTTATTTTCAGATAAGAAAAAAATCAGAAAAAAAGGGATATTCTTAGCAAAAACACTTTTTTTTGGGGCGCTGGTTTCACCAATTGCTCTTTTCTCCCATAAAGATGCCACCAACAAATTCAGTAAGGTAATCACTTCAATTTTTTGGTGTTTTTTATTCTACAAACCTTTCCATCGAGATGTTTCAACAGGTACATGTGGGGTTTACTTTTATGTCTAGTCTGTGAACATAAACTATTACTGAATATAAATATACTAGTCTCGCAAGTTATCTGTAATATAAATGAAAGTTTCCTAAGATGAAATATATATAATTTGAAAATAAATTCACGTACAACAAACTGTCAATCAAATGCTTAATATTTGATGATTGACGGGCTGCCGTGAAACGTTAAACGTCATGTTCTAAGTTAAAACCTTTGTTTTTTTTATTAAGTACAAAGCTACACAATTGGCCACCTATGCTGTTCCCACCGCAACATTTCAACACAACATAGTAATTATTAGTAAACAGTTTAGCTACATAAGTTGAACTGATTTCAACACAACATAGCAATTATTAGTAAACAGTTTAGCTACATTAGTTGAGCTGATTTCAACACAACATAGTAATTATTAGTAAACAGTTTAGCTACATTGGTAGAGCTGATTCCAACACAACATAGTAATTATTAGTAAACAGTTTAGCTACATTAGTTGAGCTGATTCCAACACAACATAGTAATTATTAGTAAACAGCTTAGCTACATTAGTTGAGCTGTTTCCAACACAACATAGTAATTATTAGTAAACAGCTTAGCTACATTAGTTGAGCTGTTTCCAACACAACATAGTAATTATTAGTAAACAGTTTAGCTGCATTAGTTGAGCTGATTCCAACACAACATAGTAATTATTAGTAAACAGTTTAGCTACATTAGTTGAGCTGATTGCAACACAACATAGTAATTATTAGTAAACAGTTTAGCTACATTAGTTGAGCTGATTTCAAAACAACACAGCAATTATTAGTAAACAGTTCAGCTACATTATTTGATCTGTTTTCGAAACAACATAGCAATTATTAGTAAACAGTTTAGCTACATTAGTTGAGCTGTTTTCGAAACAACACAACAATTATTAGTAAACAGTTTAGCTACATTAGTTGAGCTGTTTTCGAAACAACACAGCAATTATTAGTAAACAGTTTAGCTACATTAGTTGAGCTGTTTTCGAAACAACACAACAATTATTAGTAAACAGTATAGCTACATTAGTTGAGCTGTTTTCAAAACAACACAACAATTATTAGTAAACAGTTTAGCTACATTAGTTGAGCTGTTTTCGAAACAACACAGCAATTATTAGTAAACAGTTTAGCTACATTAGTTGAGCTGTTTTCGAAACAACACAGCAATTATTAGTAAACAGTTTAGCTACATTAGTTGAGCTGTTTTCGAAACAACATAGCAATTATTAGTAAACAGTTTAGCTACATTAGTTGAGCTGTTTTCGAAACAACACAGCAATTATTAGTAAACAGTTTAGCTACATTAGTTGAGCTGATTTCAAAACAACTTTCAGATTTGCAATCGGATACCAGAAAACAAGGAAACAGTAGTAACTGGCAGAGTATGCGGTGAACACAAAAAACGAAAGAAAGGAATTTGCCATGTTTGTCGTCTTTGTGATCCATTATCTCATGTACTGTACCTATGATGTATATTAACTACAATAGCAAGCGTAAAAGTAGTCAGTTGTCAAATAAGTAATAAAAACAAAAATGTGCGGCCATATCAGGTCCGAGATTTTCGCGGCGCCAGGTCTTAAAATATCAAACACAAATAATCTTTATGATCACAAGTTGAGGCTCTATACTAAAGTTTTCGCACAACTACACAGCATTATCAGGAATATAAAAGCAACCTTATACAGCCCCATACCGTAAAACGTGTTATTATTCATAAACTTTGGTTGAATAGTGAATAAAGATAAATGAAAAATGTCAAGAGAAAAAAAAAATTCTTCTAAAATTCTTTATGTTATTTGTATGCTATTATCCATGTTTCTGGTAACTTCTACTAAGTAGGGCGTTCATTGGCGGTTGGTTGTTACTTAGCTTATTCATACGATAACACTAAATCAGTTGAAGATAAGTTCGTCAAGCTTACTAAAGGTAACAATCTGAAATTTAAACATTTAAATTATGTAATTACTGCTCGATATACGATATGAGGTAATGGTAATAGAAGTCACGAAAGTTGTTGTTGTTTTTTTTAACTTTTCTCATGTCACCAGGAATCACGTTCCATTAGGGTCAAAATAAATAGGTTAAGGTCGTCGAAATTTATGCGTGAATGTAAGCATTTATCAGTACCGTGAAAAATATGAATTTAATTTCATAGTGTTTGTTTGTTCCAAGTTAGCACGAAGCTACACAAAGGGCTATCTGTGCTCTGCCCACCACGGGTATCGAAACCCGGTTTCTAGCGTTGTAAGTCCGCAGACATACCGCTGTGCCACTGGGGGGGATTTCATAGTGTGATAATAATTTCGATGCTTCATCCGATGTAACTTACCAAAATGAGTTTGATTTAAAAAAATAAAATGATTACAGAAATTTCAAACAATGATCTATATTATGAGAACGAATTAAATATGTTATGTGTGAACAGTTTAATAATTGCCATGAAGCCTTCAAACTTAGCAGGAACATTTTAGTAAATAAATAGATACAGAGATAATGAACTCATGTTTTTATTGTTTTTAAACAAAAACATTTGAATTGTTAAACTAAAATCAAGTAGATGAAAAGTAAGAAGTATTTTATTTATTTCGTACACGTATTTTCTGTATACCTTACTCAAAACATCATATTGCACTTTGGCATAATCTTTCTTGGAATATAATGCAATTTTTCGGGTAATTCTAGCTCGTCACTGATATCATTTTTGCAATCTCTTAAATAAAATATTGTTGTAGGCTATATTTTTTAATATATATATTTTTTATTTTGTTTGCTAGGGGAAGTCGTAGCATGACGTGAAATTGATGATGCATGACAACTAGGTGTTTCTTAAGTGTTGAGAATTGACGTGACGTCTCGAATTTTCTGAAATTATATACCATGATATATAAAACATGAGTGGGTTGATTTGAGAATGATTGAGTAATACACTGATATATTTAGTTAATACGCGAGTTAAGTGTTTTACGTTTTTATTTAATTTTTACATAGAATACCAGAGGGAATTTTAAAAGGAAAGTAACTTTTAAGTTTTATTTGTGAGTTAGGCCTACCAACCAACGTAGCCAGTAGAACGTTATCGAAGAAATACATAAGTCGTCACAAATAAGTGGACCGAGCTTTGCATGATTTTTACCGAATAATAAAAAACAACATATTCAACCATAGAAACCGTTACAACAATAAATTTCGAATTGTATTGATTTCCAGTTTTAACGTATACATCAAAGTATTTAACAAATGATATTCAAGTGTTCACAAATACGAGTTCTTAAACTTCCGTAGATATCTCATTTGGTTTCGGCATCTTTTGTAAAAGCCCTAAATGAATGTAAGTTAGAGACGATTATATAACACAAGCTGTATAAATGAAGGCATATAAAAGTCACATGTTAACATAATTTTTGTTGCTAATCATTTTTTTATTAAGATAGAAAATTTACTCAGTTCTGTTTTATCTTTTTTTTTCTGTTCCACCATTATTTACAAAATTTCTTGTTTCTAAATTCACACAGAATATTGTTTTATTTTCTGAAAGAAAAGCTTATATGAATTATATCAAAGTAAACATTGGGAAATCTTACCCAAATTTCACCATTCCCAACAGTTTGTTTTTCAATTAACCGAAATCTTTTGCATCTTTCATAAAAACTGTGATTGCACTTTTATTGTTTTTATCATTTTTTATTATTTTGTGTTCCAAGTATGAAATTCGTCTCAGAGTTTTATAAATACATATATGTGAAATGGTTTGTGGATGAGTGCTTGTAATACAAGAACTATTGGTGTTGGCCCGGTTAAACAGCATTACAAAAGACTCCGACTCTTCAGCTGTAACAGGAATTCTTTAACTTGTGTATCGCCACAACAAATGAACTAAATCGTGGAAATAAACAGGTTTTTCGTGATACGCTTGTATAACGGTAGAAGAAGAAACGTATACTGTGATGAGTTCTTAAGTACAATGACCTAACGTAGTTTATGTGTGTGCATGTAAAGTATATAGTGTAAAAATAATAATTATAAAGTAACATCCACGCTCATGGGTTCGAAAAATTGAAGTATCCGGTTTTGACACAGACAACGAGCCATGCGCAGAGGTCGCCCAAAACTTACGAAGGTCCCGTAAAACGTTCTTCCTACTCGTGTTCGACCTAGGCCTACTGTATATTCTATAGTAACTACAATTTATATTCGTTTTTTATCAACTTGATATGTACAAAGAAGTTCTTTTCGTTTTCCTCGACAAATTATAATGATGTTTTAATGGTACAGTTCGGAAGATAACCCTCAGCAGGACCCACATCAATATGCAATTGGAATTCGCAAGTTGCGGTGGTAACGGAATAGTTTCTTGCACCACCTAACTCTTTCCTAAATTTATAAAGACGAATATTCATCACTATAGCACACAAGTTAATGTATGCTACGAAGTATTTTTGTGTATATTAAGTTTTTATAATACAATTTCAAAATATTGTACTTAAATTTATTAATCATTAAGTGCAAAGTTGCACAACGAGAAATAAAAAGAAAGTGTAAAGTTTATACCAGTGTAAGTCCATAATAGTGACGAAGTATTAGTACTAACAAATTAAACCACTAGAAGATGCTGGTAACGTGTATTTTTTAACCAATCAAAACTACCAAGCGACTACTCTCCTCTACTGTCACAAACGAGACTTGTCCTTGACCTTAACAAAGTTCAAACTTGTAACTTTCTGTAATTCGATCCAAAAACCATTGTTGTGACGAAACACAAATGCTCATGGTAGGTGACATTTTTAATTACTCAAAGCTCATTTCAGAACACAAATATTTTAATATCAAACACTTACAAACTTTACATTTGTCTCTACGTCCCAGAGGCCTTGAACACGTTATTTTCGGTTATTTCTAGTCAGTTAAGATAGTTTCAACTCGATGAAACTAGTTGGTTCATCACATTCGAATAGCATTTCGTATGAAATGTGTTGCATCTATTGTCTCGCTCCTTTTTTTTTAAGTCATGTTGATGTCGAAATTATATGAGAAAATTATAAATCTTCTTGTCATATTATTTGTAATTTTTAACTTGTAAAGCTATAATAAACGTATTGTGAAAGTATGTAATTGTGTTCATCTTAAGTTGATAATCGTGTTTTGCGCCTATCATGAATAACTTGTATCTATTGATAACCCTGACAATAGCTTCTCTCTAGTTAAAAGTGAACCTCATAAGTATAAAAAGGGGGGGGGGGGGAGCCGAATATCTAGAAGTTTACGAAAGCTGTAACTTTTATATTTTAAATAATTTGTGTTAGCGGATAATCCTCATTGATTATTTGTTTCGAATATTCACGCCGCAAAGCTACAAAAGAGCTATCTATGCTAATCTTCCCTAATTTTGAACCGATAGACCGAACTCGTGAACAGCATCCACAACCAGCTATAGGGCTACTCTAATCGAATAGTGAAATTAAACTGCCAGTCTTATAACTCACCCACAACTCAAAATGCGGAGCGCGATTTTTTATTTTAATGCTTTCAGTGGTAAAGGGACACACACACACCATGAATCCTCGGATCCCAATACGGCACGCTAACCTTCAGTCACGCCCAGTCTAATACTGTTTAAAGTTACTGCTACACTAATGTTAAACAAGGCAGCTGTTACAAAACTTATTATGATGCTCAAATATAAAACAATTGTGTTCTTTTGTTACGAAGTTCATCATTATTATCTGTCGTATTGTGAAGTTATTGATTTAACTCAGGCACGCAATAAAGATTTTTTAAGGAGGGGTTTAACTTTCAATACACCAATTTCTAAGTGGTATATTTCAGTTGATAAATGTCTTTCGTAGAGTTATAATGATTGCCGAGTGTATAACTGAAAGAAAGTGCATCTCTCATTGCTTTAAAATACCTCAGTTTATAGATAAGTAATCGTATATCTAAATATGACTTTTCTTAGTACATATTTTACAGCAGAAAATTTAAGAGTTTGTGGCTAAGGGGAAAGCTCGAGCCCTCTAAGCTCCCCTGTTCGTTGCGCTCGTGATTTGACTCAAGGTTAGTAATCAATATTTAAACAATTATAGAGAGTAATGAAGCTCATGATGCGTTTGAAACACTCACATTAAAATGTTTAATCGTTATAAATATACTTTAGCTAAATCAGTTGGTACCGAAACTTATGAAAGAAAGGAAAAATACGCGTTATTACTAACTGTCTTGGTTCTTAGAGCGCGTATTCTGCGCTTATTTTATTTGTTATGATTTATTTCTGAATGCCTTCATTACTTTAATTAAAAAAACGCTAAATTCAATTACCTTTGGATGAAGAGTGAAGAGGAACTATACACAACACTCCGTAAACAAGCATTTCCCATTATCATCTAATCCTCAGAGGTTATGTTTATGGGAGTGAATATGTCAACATGAAGTCATTCGATATTAAACAATCCACGATAACTTAATCGATGAAATACAAGGTATCTTCCTTGCACGCGAACCTCAGAGAGAGCTGTCGCCAACATAATTGAAGTTTAAAATTTAAGTAAGTGATTTTTGTACACACGTCTGTGTTTGTATTCTGTAGACTTGTATCAGGAGAACTGTTGGCGCAACCAAACATTTGCAAGCATCCACTATGAACCATACAGCGTTTTGAAATACCTTAAACACCTGGCGTTACCAACAGCAGTCGCACGAGTTTGCGCGTTGGCACTGTGCCTCAAGGTACAGACTATGTATTTTTTTTTCTTTCTGAAACGTTATTACGTTCAAAAACTGGTAGAATATGTATGACTCAACAAGGCCGAACTTAACTTTGGCTAGTTTGTGTACCAGATGCCAGAAGAGAGCTACTTTGCCAAACAGAGAAGAACAGTCATACAAACAATAATAACAACTCGACTCGGCAAACAGAATGTTTGTCGAGATCATTGATGTAGAACATTCAGCTAGAGATCAAACAAATAAAGCATGGAAAGTGCGGAGGTCCCAGTATAACTTAAACCGGGCAGCTTGTAAGCTGCGATGTGACGTCACGCCTGTGTGTTGACCCGTGTCTGTCTTAGAAGACGCGACCACTGTAATGAGTCTAGATCGACCGACCTTCCAAAGCTCTTCATAACCTCTCACTTGCTTTTCCAGAAGCGCTGATATTTCATTTTCTAAGCTTGATGTTTCTGTACAGACTATCTATTTCCACATGAGTGCTGTACAGTTTTGTGTGTACGAATTTGTGTAACTCGAATATTTCACATTCTAACGAAAACTTTTAAACAGTATTTGAGCTAAAAAAGAGTATGTTTACTTTTAATTGAAATTATTAGAATATTCATAGCATAGGAACAAACAAAAAACTTTCTTTATATACAATTGTTTTGTGAAGTCAATGTGCATTAAAAACAGCTAAAAAATCGACTTTTTAAGTTTGCTATATACTTTGGTATTTTGAAAAATTAAATTGATACATGATACAAGCTCCGCAAAGTAAAACTCATAAAAACGTATTTTTTCTTCTTATTTATATTTATGAAGAGATGCAGATGATCATACCCTGAAGTTCACTGTAAAAAATGGTTAAGAACACCGTCAATTTCTACAGTACAGTAATCTAATCCTGAAGCCGCTCAAAGCGACACCTACCTTGACAGTGTATAAGCTCTTTCTTGACAGTTTATATTGCTTAATGAAAACCACGTGATATCCGTATGAGTATTGGAAGCACAACCGTACTGAGCTTCCCCCCCCCCCTTGTGTGTGTCTAGGGGAGCGCTTAGTTTCTACCAATGTTTGTTTATTTGTATGTTTGTAATTAAGCACAAAGCTACACAATGGGCTATGTGTGCTCTGCCCACCCGGTTTCTAGCATTGTAAGTCCGAAGACATACCGCTTCTAACTACACTTTTCAGTTTTATTATGAAAAATACTTGCACCAATTACCTGTACTGAACGGAATGTTGTTTACGTTGTCGTGTATTTTTATGTTTTTTTGTGGATGTAGCTTTCAAGGCTTATATTTTTTAAAGGTGATTGGAAGTGGCCAAGTAATACAGAAATGTTTGAATCCATACCAAATACGTTAGTTATTTAGTTACAATTTTTAAAGATATTTTTAAAGTCATTAATGTAATTATTAAGCAAGTCTTGCGCAATTAGCTTTTGTTTGTTTGTTATTAAACGCAAAGCTACACAATAGGCTATCTGCGTTCTACCAACTATGGGTATAGAGGGCCGTCTTTTAGTATTGTAAGCCCTCAGACTTGCCGCTGAGCCACCGACAGGTAGCGTTATTAGAATTACATACTAAATTTGTTTTTCGGATATTCGCACAAAGTTACACGAAGGCTATAGTGCTAACTGTTTCTAATTTTGAACTGACAGACTAGAGGAAAGGAAGCTAGTAAACAGCAACCACCGACAACTCTTGAGTTAGAATTTGACTGTTTCCCTCATAGCGCCACTACAGCTCTAAAGTGAGGAGCACGATTTAAGAAATTTTTGTGACGGGTGACGAGCATTCTGTAACTTTAACAATTCTTCATCGTTTCTGTAACAACATATTGATCGAGTTTCACACATTTCTGTTACTTTCTTAACAATTCTTCATCGTTTCTGTAACAATAGATTGATCGAATTTCACACATTTCTGTTATTTTCTTAACAATTCTTCATCGTTTCTGTAACAATAGATTGATCGAATTTCACACATTTCTGTTATTTTCTTAACAATTCTTCATACGTTTCTGTAACAATAGATTGATCGAGTTTCACACATTTCTGTTATTTTCTTAACAATTTTTCTTTGCTTCTGTAACGATAGATTTTGTATTTAACGATAGAGTTGTATTGTTCAACTGAACAGTTGTTAATTTTTATAACAAACTTTATATTGATAACTAGTTGGCACATTTCAAATTTAATTATCATTATTATTTTTTTAATTTAAGGGAAATCGTATTTGTCTATGTTATTTAATCCTGGAAGTAAGCTTCACAGTTAGAGTGCACTAAACGAAAAACCAGTTATCAAGTTGAAAGTGGACGAAACGTAAAATAGCAATATGAATAACTTGTAGTTACTTTTTGGAACCTTGAAAACATCAGTGATGTGATAAGATTCTTATAACTTAATATTGTTGACTTTCTTTATCGCTCAACTTAACATTGTTGAAAAGTCATAGCATAATGTGTATTGCAGTACCACTTCCACTAAATTATATTCTGTGTTTTTTAAAAGCATAAGTTGCATAATGTTTCGTATAAGTAACATGTTGTTTTTAATCCTAAGAGCATGTGGCAAAAACCGAACAAAAACTCGTTATAAAAATAATCATCTTAGTTTGTTTGGAGTTAAGCACAAAGCTATACAATGGGCAATCTGTGCTCTGCCCACCACAGGTATCGAAAGCCGATTTCTAGCGTTGTAAGTCCGCAGACATACCGCTGTGCCACTGGGGGACAATCATCTTAGTAATTACACATGTGATATGCATTTCTTTCTATAACACTTTTCATAGGGACGTACATTTAGGATCGCGATCTGAAAAGCTAGAAAAGTGAGGGCTGAAGCTTGTAGCATTCCTAGCCTGATAACTCTCTTGGTTAGTGATTCACGTGGATTCAGATTTCATAATAATAAGATGTTTTACTACATACAAACTAGGTGTCCTACAAACAAGTCATCTTCGTACTTTTTCGCTGGCTTCTTGCAATGCCTCAGAATTTTCTTTTAGATTAACATTATCTTAAACTTGGACATTTTAGTCCACGCCCAATCCAGTAAAAACCTTCGAATCATGCCTTGAAATTACCATTCCAATATATACGCACAGTAATGCAGAGTAGGCAAAATCTAGCGCTTATCGTATCTAAATAGATTCAAGTCGGACAAACTAAAAACTGATTGATGCGTTCATGAATCACTACATTGCTTGGTGAAGAATAGAGCGCGTCGATGCAAGACGAACACTTACATTTCAACAGTTTATTACCACAAATTATGTGTTTGTTCTTTATAGCTTTGCAAGTATTTTTAAAGATAAATTTTGGGTGGTCATATAATTTTTTGGGGGGTTCATATAAACGGTTTTTCATCCATATTTAAACAGAAAAAATCTCATTTGTTAACATTTGCTAAGTTTTTAATATCTATTTTTTAGAGAAAGATTTTACCTTTATAGCCCAACTTTATAGATTAACTATGCCTAAATATTAGCATGTTTATTTTAACCGCAAAAATGCCAAATGGAAATAAGCCATTTTGATTAATTTTTGTTTGTGTGTTCTTGAGCAAAGCTACATTAGACTATCTGCTATGTTCACAGCGAGGAATCGAACCCTACATTTTAGCGTCGTAAGTCCGTAGATTTACCACTGTTAAATGATGGGACCTGGTTAATTCAGTCCGACGCAATCGTCATCAGTAAAGTCATCACAACGTGAATTATTTGTGTTCAATCAATTGCCCGAATAACATCCTAGTGGACCGTGATGTAGGTAATGCGAGCAATAATAAAAAAAAAGATGGGTGAAAAAGTGGTCTCCTTGAGGAGCAAGCAGGTAATAATATTTATAGATACAAGAAAAAATAGGTTCGAAACACCTGCGTTTTCGTCCGACAACAGATGTCTCTCGAGTTTGGTTATTTTTGTTCGCCAGGTGGAAAACAAGAACATTAAGCGATAAATCACTACTGTACATCAATGTGACCAAAGTATAAAAAGCGAAAGGTAGTGAAGCACCAGACCCTTTAATAAAATATATAAAAAAAGCTTGCTACGAGGATTGCATTTTAAAATTTCAAACATTAAACGATAAATCACTACTGTACATCAATGTGACCAAAAAGGTAGAGAAGCACCATACCCTCTAATAAAATATATAAAAAAAGCTTGCTACGAGGGTTGCATTTTAAAATTTCAAACTTCAACCACATTTAAAAATATCAAATTGTAAAAAGATGGCTGGACAATTTATTCACGTTTCTGATTTTTCTTAATCGTTTAATACAACTGATTTTTAAATTATTTATGTATTCACTTTTATGTAATCAACATGAAAACCATAGATGTTCTTGTGGTGAAAAAACACGACTCTGAAATCCATTAAATGTAACTTAATATCGAAATATTAGGTCATCAAGAAATTATTGTCGCTTTTTTTAGATGAAAAAATCCGAACAACTTATATATTAAAACAAAACTTTTATTAAATGAAATAGTCTCCATTCTTATCGGTGATGCTTTTCCATCTTACAATAAGGTTGTTAATGCCCTGATTAAATAAATCACTTTAAAAAAGACGTTACCGTTCTCTTTAACACCTTCCACACTCGCATACGTTTTCCCATTAAAATGGTGTTGCAGCGAACGAAAAATATGGTAATCTGATGGTGGCCTATCTGTAGAATATGGTGGGTGGGGGAGAGCTTCTCAACCCAACTCCATAATCTTGTGTTGCGTCAAACGTACCACATGTG
>NW_013666231.1:152275-159531 GCF_000517525.1 Limulus polyphemus
CACAATTTTTAAGGCTAAAGACACCTGAACGAAATTTGCTGAACCATCGTTGACACTTACGAACGTTCAAAACATTTCCATAAACTTTTGATATTCTTTGTGGCTACAGAGGCGTTGTTTCCCTTTTTGTATTCAAACAGCATTACATGCCGAATGTGTGTCTCGTCGTGTGCCATCACTATAAGGGATTATAGTATACTAAACTTTACACGCTATATAGGCTACACTAACGTGACGTTTAGGCGGTTCGTTTAACTATAATTCGTGATGTACGTTTTATGGGAGGTGGTTAATGAAATTGTTCCAAAACGCGACATTAATTTCTTGACGACCTAATACTAAGATTGAAAGTAACCATAAAACCCAAACACTAATTTTTGTTGATTACCATAACTTTTGATACAAAGACGCTAATGCTAACAGGTTTCAGTTGTAATAAAGTACATTTTCTACCAAAATATTTATAGTTCAATGATAAAATTTTAGGCATCTTAATTTATGACAGACATAAACAGGACTAAGATTACTTGTTTCAGAATTTCGCTCAAAACTATGCAAGAGCTATCTGCGCATAGCAGTCCCTAACTTTGAACTGATGGATTAACAGAAAGACAGCTGGTCAACAGCACCCAACGCCATTTCTTAGAATACTCTTGTCTGATCGAATAATGAATTTCACCATCATTTTATGAAGCACTCACGTCCCCAAATTGCGGAGTATATTTTTGAGACAATAGAACGTAAACCATGAATTCTTGGATTCACAAAGATCCGTAAAGCAACTCCTAATAACTATCGTTTGTCGGAGTTAAGAACGTTAGAAAAATGTACTTCAATACAGCTAGAAGCTTTAATATCAGAATTAATTTGCTTTTCCACACCTATTATCGGATAGATACTATCAAGTATGTTAGATAAGTGTTGGACAAATGAGAAAATAATACGGAAAAACATAACGCAAATATTCAGAAAGTCGGTTTAGAAAAGTCATCAGAAATTTCAAAGGATGCCAGAAAGAACAATAAAAATATGACCAGAAAATTTGAAATTTGTATAGACACAAGAAGAACACGATAAGCAAACTGAAGAAACCGTGAATGGGTACAAGAAAATGATGATGTGTTGTACAAAAATCTTTTGGAACTAATAATCCGAGCCTCGCAGCTGTTTTAAGAAATTACAATTGCCACGTTTTTTACAGTGTAAGTAGATGTTGATATTAAAAACATGTTGATATTATTTTAGGTGAATGGTAAAGATCGTAAAAGTAAAAAAAGTGAACCAGTTACAGTCGAGGCCTGCCAGTTATTTCTAGCCCATATTGTTAAATAGTGGTCATCTTATGGGGTTGGCGATAATGGTCTATCTTGTCCGGTCTACAACCAAATTTATTGGTGATCTAAAGGAGAGTCCACATTCTGTTAACCACACTTTATGAGACTTTTAGTTATTAATAGCTAGCCTTGAACCTTGCACATCTGAAAAACAAATAAACAGTAATCACCATGTAGAACATGTTGGAAAATATAACTTAAGCAAATTTCATATGGAAAAACATATTTTGACGTAGAGAAATTTGTGGTTTTCTGTTAAGATCAATGTCTTCGATTACATTATGAAAACCACGTTTTTTGTGTTGTTTTTAACATATATACTTAGACAACAGTCGGCGTCTTCCATAATAATGCGATGTCTAGTTAGCATTTTCGCATTTTACACAAGAACTTTGATCAGTCTAAAAAAATCATTAGTAGAAACTTGTCATCAAAATTATCTGAGTAAAAGGGATTTTTGTAAACTTTTCTAAGAACTATTCTATGCTTAATTCTACATCTGAAGCAATCTCGGTATGAACTTTAGTTTGGGATGTTACTATCAAAAATAACTAAAGTCAGTAGTGCTAAAAATGAAGCTAATTAATTTTACAGAACATGTACATTTATAAATTTTCTCATATCTAACGATTTAATGCATTCTAAGCATTATAGGTTTTAGTTTGTGTGCGTGTGTATACTGTTATGGAAAGTTCAGTTTGGTATATAGAATTGATGTAGTTTATATGCAAGCTATTTTTCTAGTTCTAGATTTGTCCCCTGGTGGCTCAACGGTAACTTAAAGGACGTACATCACTTGAATTCGGAGCTTGATTCCCTACGGTGGACAAAGTGCAGGTAACTCGTTGTGTAGCCTTGCATTAAAAAATAAAAATTCTGGGTTTACTTTTGATCTGAATTTATAGCAAAACCTTTGTTCCGCTTGATAATTTATATTATACGACCCTAAAAACCCGTTAACTTCAGATTAACTACAATACTGTATGCTTCAAAAGTTAGATATTCTTCATCTTTAAAATATAATCAATGTATTCTTTGATAGAATGTTTAGGTAGAGTATTTATAATGAATACACTGGAACGATCGACAAGAGCCTGTTGTAGAAACAATAAATGAAGGAGACGTCGTTTCGAAAGTCTTTCGTTTTCGGAAAAGTTTCGAAACGTCATCCTCAGGAGTCTAGACTTGTGTTTTTCTACAACAGGCAGTTGTCACCCAATCCAGTGTATTCATCATAACCAATGAATTTCGAAAAACTTTATTTATGAAAGCTGCATTTATACTTTAGATAAAATAATTTTAAGTTACGTTACTGACGTTTAAAGATTTAGAGCATTTTGGGGAAAAGGAGGGGGGGGCAGACCTAAAGAAAATTGTGGCTATATATGCTTGGACCTATGGTTGTTAGAACACTAGAATGTTCTCAGTAGCATTAAAAAACCGAGTCGCAGAGTTAACAAAACGTATATTTTTTTTTCAAACCGATTCTGAAAATGTTCAGACTTTAAGGGAGGCAAGTCTGATTTCACAACGCAGGCTAAGCCTCAAAGCAGAAACCATGTAACTAAATGAACTCGTTATTCGCCGTTCGACTCATTGCGGTATACTATACCGGGTATAGGAAAAGCAGAAACGTTAGTGCCATCAGCTGGTTCTTATCAAATTTTACAAGGGACTTCTTAAACAAAGTTTGTTGATCTCTTTCCTCACTGTGAAACTAATGAATCAAAAAGGGCACTGCACTTGCTCAAGGTTCATGATGAAGGCCGCTATTCCCCATAACCGGTTGTGCCCAGCGGAGACGAAGAGGTAAAACAAAACACAGATTAGACTTTAATATTTTTTCTTTCACCCAAGTTTCCAGAGAAATGATGGAAAAACTGAAAAATGGTACGAAATCATTTTCAGTGATGTCTCAGTAATTGAAAATATGACATAATATGAATTAAATTATAATTATTGTTCCAGATATCAAAGAAAAGACTTTTATAGCTCATTTGCTTATGTACAAATCTGAAAAATGGGCTACCTGCACTGAGACCATCTCATGGATCGAACCCGAATTTAGCATTATAACACCTGAAGCTTACCGATGAGTCACCAGGAGACTAGATTTTATGGCAGTTTATAATATATTAATTTCATAGAACTTACGAAAAACTAGTCAGTGTTTTACAGGTAAAAAAAACACAGCAGAAAATCAATTAATAGAGTACATTAAAACAAATACGTTTTTTTAAATTTAAAATACAAGAGAAATTAAGTTCAAGTACTTTTCGGGTAATTGTAAAGATGAAAATATAGTCCATTCAGTAACATTCGACGCCACAAAGGCTTTATCCGGCTCTTTGATCAGAATTGACTCTCAGATGAAACTGTTTTCACGTCTAGACCTTTCCACTTGTTTATAGAAACAAGTCCGTAGCCAGGTGGGAGGTGCTAATGAGCCCCTCAATTCCCGTCGGAGTTTCGTTCGCCTATTAACAATAGCATTTTTATACTTTACTAGAAACCATTACATATTTCTTAAATTTTATTTTCGTCTCTGGGCACTAAAATTACACACGAATCAGAAACGAGTTCCTCTTTGCCCCCCTCCCCACACACACTTCCAGACTTGGCTACGGGCTTGTAGAGAGTTTAAGAAAACTAGATATTCCAGTTAGAGCACTCTACTTCCACCACATTTGAAGACTGTAATATATAAAAGAATGATGAGAACAGTTTTTGTTCCAAATGTCTTCACTTGAGGAGCTTTAGCTCCACATACCACACAGTTTAACATTCAGATATCATGCTGACTGGCAAAATTTGAAGGCGAGATATCAGGAATGAGCTAGTAATTTGACGACTTTTCTATCTTTGTCATCCATTCTGGCAGATAATTAGATCATCTGGTATGCGAAGAATGTACCTGCACTAACCAGTGTTGAAGATTTGTTTTTAATGGAAAAATATTTTTGTAATAGATGAGTGAGTGCACCTGTAGATATAAGATTTTTAATTATCTACATTTTATGAAACAACAGAAAAGGCATGTCTTTAAAAAAAACACATTTCAAACTTCATTTTCCTCGCTGAAGAGATTTACTAGAAAGTTTTTGTTTAAAACACAAAGCTGCACACCAGACTCTGTGCTGTACTCATAAAAGGGATAGAAATACGAATATTAACATTAAGTCCTCAAGTTTACTGCTGAGGTACTGAGAGGAGTGTATTTTATTGGAGAAAGTATTAAGAAGAAGGTCAAACTTTGCGATTAACGTTTCATATGAGCATTAATTGTTGAGGTTCTGTACTTTTCCATCTACTTATGTTTTACTCGCCCTTGGAGGAAAGATATTGGATTTGTCATGGTCTGGTGGCGCTCGATACGTAATCTGTGGGACGCAGGGTTGAAATCCGTCGGCTAATATGCTCTACCTTTTAGTCGTGTGGGCGTTATAATTTGACAATCAACCACATTCACTCTTCATTGTTAAAGAGTAACTCAAGAGTTAGCGGTGGGTAGTGTTGACTAGCTACTTTCTGTCTAGTCTATTACTCCAAAATTAAGGACGGCTAGCGCAAGACCAGATTACAGACTTGGAGTCGAGAGGGGGGAGGATTAAAATTTGGTATTTTTTCTAGGGGAGGGCCTTAGAACTCAACTTTATAAATAATTTAACTACAGTTCAGTAATATTTATTAACTACAGTTTGAGTAATACAAAAACACAAGCGATGGTTTGATAATTCACAAAATACTGGCAATAAGTGTTTGCTGCTGTTAAGCTCAAAGCTACAGAATGGGCTATTTATACTCTATCCACCGTGGGTATCCAAACCCAATATTTAGTACTATAAGCCTTTAGACTTACCGCTGAGCCACCAGGAAGTGCAGTAATTAATAACCGATAGCCTTCAGTCGTGGAAAATATATGCGGTTTATTGTATTTTCTCTGTGAAGCTTACATTTCTATTGGGTATATATTTCATGAATATATAAACTGATAATAAAATATAAACAGAATGCGTGTGATTATATTTAATACACAACTAATGTATGAATATAAAACCACATAAAAAATTTATAAAGTAAAGCTACTTAATGCAACTCGACATAAACACACACCAGATGCTGCATGTGCAATGTAGGCCAAAAAATTAAAGTTGAAAATATATCCCAGGACTATTTTAAAGACTGGGTTCACTCACCCAGATTGGGAGAAGCTTTCAAAGTTAAGGTCATAAGGTTTAAAGGAAACTAAGGTTTTGTGAAACAGGGAACGAGGTAGCCCACAAACCCAAAACAAAAAGAGGTGAGTAGGACCTAAATGTTGTAAAACAAGCTCGTCTAATGTTTAACTAGGTAGGATGCACTCGATGATAATACTGTCATGATTATATACAAAACGACATACATATTTTAAAACAAATATTCCATGTTATATAGATAAGTAAATAGACGACTCATAAAGTCATATATAAACCTTGTTTAACGAATTTAAGTACACTTGAGCATCTTATACTTAGATCATAGAGCCTGGCCTGCCAGAACCGGATTAAGGGCTTGGGGGGGGGGCAAGTTTTGTTTGGGAGGCCCTCAGAACTACACTTCATAAATAAGTAAAAATATAGTTCAATACTATTTGTTAACTACAGTTTTAGCAATACACAAACACAAGCGACGGGTGGATAATACACAGAATGCTAATTCTAATATTTATAATAAATAAACAGTAATGACAACGAATTTTTTATAATAACGTAATGACAGTAAATTGTTTTGTTAAATGGCCGATGATAAGTCTATGAAAGAACAAACTAAAAAAGCATGTTAATGAAAAATTACAAAATAAGAGGTTTGAACCAAACGACTAAAATTACTGTTGTCATAGTGACAGTTGCAAACATAGGTTTTTCAATGAGACACTCAGTTTTTGATTATTACGTTTATTCATCTTTTAGTAGGAGGAGTCAAATGCACCTATTTATATATATAACGGACGATGCGCTACTTTGGGCATGTAATTCGACTTGAAGTTGAGTTAGTAAGAGATCTTGATGAGTAATTGTTTGTTTGTTTTGAATTTCGCGCAAAGCTACACGAGAGCTACATGCGCTAGCCGTCCCTAATTTAGCAGTGTAAGACTAGAGGGAAGGCAAACTAGTCATCACCACCCACCGCCAACTCATGAGCTACTCTTTTACCAACGAATAGTGGCATTGACCGTCACATTATAACGCCCGCACGGCTGAAAGGGCGAGCATGTTTGGTGTGACGGGGATTCGAACCCGCGACCCTAAGAGTGCGAATCGAGCGTCCTAGCCACATGGTCATGCCGGGCCTCTGATGAGTAATAAAGTCGAATCGGGTATACGCGCGCCCCACGCTTAGTATTTTTGCTGGCGCATAAAAATATGGCAATAAAAAGGAAACAAACAAATATAATATTTTTTTAAATTTTATAAAGACAAGTAGGGATCGATATATACATGATCTAGCTAGCTATAGTAATATAAAAAGTTTTCAGGCTACAAAAAGTGCTGAAACAAGAAAGTCAAAACTACAAAAACAGAGTTACTTAGAATAAAGTAAAATTGTATCTCTACTTTGCTCAGACCAACATAATTACTGTGATTTACCAAAGTAGGGATAAAAAAAATTAAATTGTAAATAACTCAGAGTTTGTAATTTTGACTTTCCTGCTTTCAGTATTTTTTGTAGCATGAGAACTTTTTATATTACTATAGCTAGCTAGGTTACGTATATATCGATCCCTACTTGTCTTTATAAAATGTAAAAACCTATTATACTTGTATTATTACGATGATCGATTTGTTTGCCCTTCAAGACAGCGGATAGCAAAAATAGATAGGACTGCGGAGCCATGAAAAACAAACCTTAGTTTGTTTGTTTGTTTTTGAATTTCGCGCAAAG
>NW_013666231.1:159746-172031 GCF_000517525.1 Limulus polyphemus
CCGTCACATTATAACGCCCCCACGGCTGAAAGGGCGAGCATGTTTGGTGTGACGGGGATTCGAACCCGCGACCCTCAAATTGCGAGTCGAGTGCCTTAACCACCTGGCGATGCCGGGCCCACAAACCTTAGTACTGTTCATTTATAATGCAATTATTCTTAGCTTATTGTAGCAAATGCTCTATGAGAATCAAACTATGAACTCCTGCAAGTGAATTTATGCCTTAAATTATTACACAAGTCACTACCGCGTGTTATATATATAGAAAGAAAAGTTTATGTTGGAGTTAAAACTGAAGCAAAAAAAAAAATAATTTGTTGTTCAAATAGGTAGCATTTAAATAAAGAGAAACTTCACAGTATCTATAGCAATTTAACTACAACTGAATGAATAGCCCAAAAATTTATCTAAGTTTATCTAAGCACTCAACTAGTTGAATCAACTAGGAAGACATTTGATTTTCTTCATTCAGACTCTTTTTATAAACATTTAAAAAACGTTTGTTTTTATGTTATTACCTCGCTATCTATGAATTGACATCGTATATTCCGATCAGCAATGTGTGTGTGTGTTTATATAGTTGAATTATTAATTTTTTTATACAACAGAAAATGGTTGTTTTTCGCTTTCTATTTTATATCACAATTTAATGACAAACACAAAAACTAGAGAAAGGTTTCGTAGCAGCACTGGACTAAATATATACGCACTGTTCACCTGAAAACCAACCACATTTCCAGCATCTGCTATGTAATAAACGTATACGCAAAATTGTTAGTGATAGTCTGAGTACGTTCAGCACATGGAGTATACGTAATTGTCCTGGAAATGAAGACAGTTTTTGTGTTAAAATCTCTAGGCCACCATTTTATCATTTAAAATTGGAATACACAAGGGTCGAAGCACCAAACGTGTTGCTCAAATCGTCTGTTTTACAAAAAAATTGCACTGTGTAGCTTTGCGCTAAGAAACAATAACAAAAAAATTATTTTAAAGTTCAGTGTCAAAGACCGTACTGTTCAATGACTGAATTACAACTAAAAATAGTTCTGTTTGAAATTACCTGTAATGTTTTTTTAAGTTGAACTTTTTATCCAATGTAAAGAGTTTAGTTCTACACATGCCTAGTATATACTGAACAGTTACCGCTTTTCTTTCCCATTTTTATAATTATATTAAATTTGTAATGTATAAAAAAAAGGTAGCTTTGAATTAGGCAGGATGATGATTTTGGAAAGTTCATGCCATAAATTATTTGGTTTGTTTTGAATTTCGCGCAAAGCTACACGAGTGGTATCTGCGCCAGCCGTCCCTAATTTAACAGTGATAGATTAGAGGGAGTGAAGCTAGTCAACACCGCCCACCGCAAACTCTTAGGGTACTCTTTTACCAACGAATAGTGGGATCGACAGTCACATTATACGCCCTCACGGCTGAAAGGGCATGCATGTTTGGTGGGACGGGGATTCGAACCTGCGACCTGCAGATGGCGAGATGAGCACCCAAACCACCAGGCACTAGATTATTCTGAAGATTCTAATTCAGGCTCTCAAAATACACACACACATATATAAAAGCTTTGTCCAGGTATTATTGACAGTTTAAGAATCTTCACCAAACGTTAATCTTTATTTAATGTTATACAAAAGTACGTACAATGATCAAGTTTGTTTAAATATGTTGTACACTGCTGGATAGGTAGAATTCTAAGTCGTTATAGCAAAGTTAACTTTAGGCCAAACTAGGTTAACAGGTCTTATTTAACATGAAGAATGTTGACTTAAACCACATAACCCTTATCTTGGTATCGGAATATCATGAGAATGTTATCACACCGGCAGATAATTAGAGATCGGTCGCGAACACAAATTTCAGCACTGGTTAGGTAGGTCTCCAAGAAAAGATTCAAATTGTGATGTTCGAATTTTTTAAACACATTTTTCTAGTCTCGTAAGACTGATAAAACATTCTAGGCTTAATCGGGCCAGATATGTTATTCTCTAAACCTAAATATATTTTTTATAAAGCAAGAACCGCTTCTTAGATGGCTTCAAAAACTGGCAGCTAACAGGTGAATCAACCCCAAGTAGTACAACCACAAAAGCTTGAATAACAACTTATCAATCCGGCCAGTGTGTCTAGGTCACACAGCGACTAATGGCGTTGACCGCAGTTTTATAGCGTGTGTAAATTTCGATACTACATGACCTTGGTCCGAACGATATGCTTCGTGATTTCGTACTTTCAAGCGTTTTGTTTCTGTCAAGTTGAAACATTGCGATGCAAACAGTTGCCATTATTTGCTTCATAACATAATACTCTGTAATGGTGTAATGATTCCATTATTGCGTGAAGCTTACACAACTCAAACTTTAAAATTTACAATTAGTCACAGAAAATACGTGTAATTACTTTGATTGTTTTTCCTTACGTTCTAGGCACTATTGACGAGAATGTAAATGTGGTGTCCCTGCAACTTCTTAGCCACCCCCAATCCAGGAATACTTATACACGACTGATGTAAGACTGTGAAACGAAGGACTCAAATCCCAAGAATATTCCTTTAGCAGACGTAACAAAGTAATGGAAATATAGACATGAAAGATGAATTACTAGTAATTATTTGCTCAAAAAGAAAACTGGTGGGCATGAATATCAAAAATATAGAAAACTGGTGGATATGAATATTGAGAACGAGCTTCTCCAACTAACACTTATTTGATATAAAATTCTGTCTAATTAGCGCTAGTTAAATACATGTAATCACTTAACCTATAGTTAGCCGTGTTGACAATTCGTTCAACACTATACCCCCCATCCCCCCCCCACCACACACACACCTGACGAACAGTCGTGGTATCTCTAACACTGCTGATTAAACAAAATGCATGTTTCACGAATGTTTTCTCATGAGATTAGACTTTAAAACATTCAAAATGTTTTTCGATTAACTGACCCTATATTTACACTAATTTCTAATTTAAAGCCTGCACAATTAATCAAGGAGCAACTTTTCTTCAGCAATACGTGCCTTACACGGAAGTTCACGGCATGTGAGAAGAAGGATATTCATTCAACCCTTTCAAGATTAATTGACGGATGGCTCTTAAAACCAATCTTCGTTTACTAGCGCCATCTTTATTGGGACTTATTTATAGATATGTAATTTTTTGGTCGAAATGTACATCAACATTATAACTATCAATGTGAGTAAGGGTCCGCGTAAAGTGTCGTGTATATGAATACACGTTCCAATAGAAAGCTTAAAACTATTTTAGCAATAAATTGTCTACAGAATGAGAAAATATCAACATCAAGCATAAACATGATGCTTTTTAATTCTTGCGCTGAGAAGTTATATAGCGCGTGAACAGCTCAAACATACAAATGAATAGGATAACTACTACACCTAGTGGCACAACGAAACACTACCAGCGCTTATATGAAACTTTGGTATGAGAGAGCGTGACGAATACAAGGGTCACAACATATATAAATAATAGAAATATTCATTAAAAATAAAAAAACAACAAAAACGTACAGAGAACTTTCTTAAATACTTTTCCACAAAAATTCAGAATAGATAAAATATGTTTTACATGTGGGAGATAGGAACGATCTTTAAGCATGAACAAACTATTTTAATGTTTAACAGAATGAAAATTGAAAGGTGTCATGATTTGTTTGTTTCTGATGCGCTGGATATACCTAATTTTGAACTGATAAACTAGCAAAAAGGCAGTTAGTCAACAGTACATACCACTTACTCTTGCGCTACTCTAATCGAATAATCGATTTGACCGTCACTCTTATAACGCGCGTATAGCATCAAAGTGCGAAGTGTGATGTTTAAAATTTTACTTTGCCGCAAAGTCTATCCATGCTTGGCACTAGGACAGAATACGTATCGATTACACGCTGGAGACAACAGTGAATAAAATTAAAGTGTACCACATGTTAAAGAAGTAGAAACATCCAAGTTTTTGAGGGGAAACTGATTTCGTTATAACCGACTACTTTTTCTAAACAATTCACCAATACAGTATTATGTGGTACATAAGGTCTACACAGTTAAAAACTACCGGATGATATATCATAATCAAGAGACGAAACATTTGCTTTAATAAAATTTAATCACACGAATATATATATTGTCAATTATGTAACTGAACGTAGACAGCTAGAAAATTACTCATTTTTAGAGTATTCGAAAATTTCTGAAGACCTGATGGCTATTTAACTCAATCGCCATTATCTGTAAGATACACAGATATACAATCATGTCCGGCACGTTAGTACCAGTCGAAGTGAGTGTTAAATACTTAAAAACATTTATATTACTGTCTTCGAACTATTGATGAAGTGTGAAACATTCTACCGAGGTCGAATACGTTTTATTAAAACCCCTTTCTTATTCTTCAGCTGCTTGAGGTATGCGACGGTTGAACAAATGTATAGTGGAAGCTGCTTGCGTTCACGTGACTTGTTTCATCTCACATACGGAGACCCTTCTTGATTATATTGCGTACTGTTGCCTGGCTCACGTAAATAACTTTTTTTGTGCTCTTGGATTTTCACCTATTACAAGACGTCGCACTTTGCTTAAAACGGCTGGATCACGACTTGTCTCAGGTTGGATGGTATATACTGCTTTGTTATCTAAAGCCATTAAGTAGAAGGGATATCCTTGTCCTGGAAGTTATAAATATCCGATCAGACCGCATCTTTTTAATATGAGGATATGAATACAGCACGTTGGAAAGGGCCATTACCTACTCTCCCCAAAAGCAATCAATTTTCAGTGACATCATACTACATACGAGACACCAAGCAATTTTAAAAGGTTGTTCCGATACAATTCGTTCCACCGTGATTTTATATCCGTTGTGGTTTTACATGACTTGTTGTGGTTTTACATGACTTGATAATTTGCACTTTGGAAATTATTTTAATATAACGAACTCAAACTTCTCTCTGTAACTTCCACTACATGAGTTTGTACACACATGACTGTCAAGTGACTATCTTTTCAATGACTGTCTTAATTAATCTAGCCTGTTAACTATTCTGACCTAATATAATTATGTGATATCATCCTTTAAACTGGTGGTCATGTTTTGAGTGATACAGTATTCTTAGGTTACTACCAAAAGTATAAAAAAATCACTAAAACAATAAAGTGTGAATTACCGTAAAGCATAATATATTACAGTCCTCGTGCGCACGTATGAAATCATTCACTTATCTGAAAGTAATAATAAGTGCTGATACTCACAGACTGGCATAACTTGACTATGTATACTTTTATAAGGATTCTGATATTTGTCAACTAAAACGAATTTGTTTAATGTGTATCAATTCACGTAAAGGTAAAAACGTTGCTAGTTTACAAAATAACTTACATAGCCCTAAATTTTCGACGCAGGTATTTACCAAGTATATTTTTTGCCCTATTTTGTGATCCCCCCCCCCTTTGGATCAACAAAGTCATTCTAAATAAATTAGATGTTTAACGTCAGGTAAAATAAAAAGCTATGGGGAGGGAGTAAATAAAAAAAAGGAAAAAATAAAACAAGAAGACATATGGTTTCTGAAGAAAAAACATATTTTAATAAGATAAAATGAAAAGAACAAAGTCACCTAATTGGTGTTTATGAAATAAAAGTATGCAAACAGTTCAACATTAATCTGATATATTATGTTAATTCATATTAAAAACAACAACAACAACAAAAAGTTTGCCAAAATATCAACCCAACCCAACAGCAATTCATAAAATAAAATATGTTCAAACTTTAATTTCTAAAGTCTCGTCTGAGAACAACACACTTAACCATTTGTTTCATAATTTGTCCGCCCTTCCTACAGCACAAGTTCATAGTTGGTAAATAATTATCATCTCTTGAGAATATAATTACCCCAGTTTTGTTTATTACATAATTTTCCTTTTGATAGATTTATAGTAAGGCTATCGTCTTCTCTCCTTTTATGAAGTCGCAGCATTTATCTGAACAATTAGCAAGGACGCTCAGCTTTGAAAGTAACCACAGACAAAGTTTAAATACCACTAGATAGATCAAAATATACCTTATTTACGTCAACGAACAGCAAATAAGGTGGTGTAAGAAGTAATATGTGGTTACCTAAGATAAAGACATCACAGAGCTGCTAAGAAAATCAAGTAATCTGATGGGAAGTCTAGAAGACTTAGAAACAAACCATAAGTCAGTGATTTTTTTTATAGCTATGAAAATGTTTTCGTGTTAAATATTATATCTTTTTTTAAAGCTATGTAATTTTTCTTCTTTTACGAGACATGAAGACCAGATAGGTTTAACATATACTGTAAGCGAATCATATCCTAGAATACACATCTACAGATGAACATATTTGTTGAAAAGAACCTATACTTTAGGTATGAACTGAGTTCAACCAAGAATATTGTTTGTTTGTTTTTAATTAAGCACAAAGCTACACAATGGGCTATCTGTGCTCTGCCCCTCGGTTTCTAGCGTTGTAAGACCGCATACATACCGCTGTGCCACTGGAGGGGGGCAAGAATATTGTTAGCAGAAATAGTAGTACTTATCTTGACAAATGTAACACTGACGCCATTTTGAAAGTTCATCGATAAATCTTGAAATTTTTTGCAGTTTTTTTTTGTGATTCTATTTTCTGATTCCAGTGGTCACCACTACCGACTATTATTGCTAGAGTTAATGAATAACATTCATGTTGAAACTGACTTTCTGGTCAACAGTGTAGAAAAAAAACTAAGACGAAGGGAAGCTTTGTTTATTTTAGTTTTCACAACAAAACATTAGAAACTTTACAATAAAAAATGATAGAAAAATTAAATCGAATGATATGAATTTTTGATCAAAAACAAGACACTATTTAGTAAATTTATTCTAAATTTCATACAGTTTGGCTAAGTATTTCCTCCGTGCAAAGGAGAGAAAAAAAAATTAAGGAATGTCAGTGACACTCCAGTGGTCCGGAAAGTTTAATACAATAGATCGAGGTGTTTCGTGTAGAAAATAAAAGTAAGAATCGGCAACGGTATCACAGATGGTGTATTTCTGTAATTATAATTTATTTTGGATGACTTACCAGTTGGACAGACGACTCTAACCACTTTCCTTGTATAACTTTTATTGTTTGTATGGGTTAAAACATTACTTACCAGTTAGACACATAACTAATCACGTTTCTCACAAACATCCTAGTGTTTGCATGGGTTAAAATATCAGGTTGGCTTACCGGTTGGACAGACAACTCTAACCACTTCAAAAGTAGTTAGAGTTGTCTGTCCAACCGGTAGGCCATCCTGACATTTTAACCATGCTAACATTAGAAGTTCTGTGAGACTCACAGACCGGCTACTGCTGGCAGGAGATAAAATGTCAGGATAGCTTACCAGTAAGACAAACAACTCTAGCTACTTGTCTCACAGACCGGCTACTGCTGGCAGGAGATAAAATGTCAGGATGGCTTACCGGTTAGACAAACAACTCTAACTACTTTTCTCATAGACCAACTAAAACCATAACGGCGTCAGTACGAGCCATCGAACGAAGTAGTGAAATACGATGATAAAAAACAAAAACAACGAAATAATGGAATAGATTAAAATCTCATTTATTAAATATTGAATAAAAGTTGCGCCTAATAAGTTGAACAGCAATACTAGCGCTAAACAACTCATTTCGCCACACCAAATCTGTATTCGTTTCAGTTTGTATTATATACAGTGTGTCTTTTCAAAAGTAAAAATGTTCACAGAGCTCCTTAGGTCGCTGAAGAACGCTAACGGGAAAAGGATAGATATCTTCACAAAACAAAGAATAATGCTATGTAGCACTTGGGTTCTGGGCTTTCCGTATTTCCTCTAAACCCAAACTTAATTGTGAATTTAATAGAGAACACATTAACAATTGCTTTCATACTGGAAATTATTATAAGTTTTTGTTTTGTTTTTTAGTTTAACGAATAAAGTTTTAATAAGTGAATGATTCTGGAATGATCGATTGAATGAGAAGAATTTGAGATAGGTTTCATTTTTGTACGGAAATATTAGCTAATAGTGCGCATGCCCAGTCTTTAAACGTCATTTGTTATGGTTAAAGAGAGGCATGAAAACACTTTAAACAATGTTATTATATGTTAAAGTAAATGTATCGTTATCTTCATAAGTTCACAAATTTAATAATAATGTATTTAATAAAATAATCTCAGAAAAAAATGCTTCAAAAATAATTTGCTTACATTATATTTAAAGTGGATAAGAAAGACAGACTTTTGTATCTCTAAGCGTAGCCCCCCTCCCCCCTCCCAAATGGCACAGTGGGGAGTTTTACAATGCTAAAAACTGGATTTCGATGCCTATGATAGGCAGAGCACAGAAAGTTCATTGTGTAGATTTGGGCTTAACAATAAACACACACAAATAATTCTATGCATTTTTTAAAATTTATGTTTAACAAAATTGAAATGTGCAATAATATAGAAATAATAGCCTTTTTAAACATATTTTGTCGTTTTTGGTGAGGCAAAGACATTTCCTGATAAAACAGAATTGAATAAATTTAATAGAGTCTATTCTAATCTTGGGAAGATTTAGGATAACACAGATCCATTTTAAATAAAAGTAAATAAGAAATAAAACGCTGCAATAACGATGCACTTGCGGCACGTGCTGCAATTTGGGGTACGCTTGATTCAGTGTTATGAACTTGCAGAATAATTACTCGAAACAGCGTTTCGAACTGTTCTCGACGAGCAGGTGGTGTAAAAGGAACAGTGACATCACCAAGAAGGTAGAGGAAGTGTACCAATGCAGTATGTGCTTAAAATATTTGACCACAATGCAGAATATCTTTCGCAAGCAACAGTTTTATTTCCGCTTTTGTCTATAAAAGTATTGATTGTATAATAATTATTATTTCTATTTACAGAAAAAGAGAAATCCGTGGAAATAAACATTGGATTCTTTCATCATAACGTTACTCAACATCATTATCAAACTCGGCTACGAACAACAACAACAACAAAAAAAAAAGCGATGAAGGCTAGCGGATACTGTCATATTGGATAATACATCTTCCTATTCCGATACGCTCGATTTATTTACTGGAAAATGATATCCAGAACGTATTCTGGACAGGAAAATTGAGCACCCCCATCCCTGGATAATACATAACGACATGCACAAGCTCACCTTAGTTTATTTTGCCTCTGTCTCTCAAAAGCTGCAGAAGTATAATAACAGATGATAAAAGAACTTTGTTTTCATTAATATATATGAATAGGATATCAAAAAGTGAAATAAAAAATGCCTTTTTTAGTTCATTTCCACAAAAAGCCTGAAACAGAAGGGTTTAAAAATTACGTCATGCTTTTATCTGGAAAGTATTAACGGTTTGTTTGTAATTAAACACAAAGCTACACAATGGGCTATCTGTGCTCTGCCCACCACGGGTATCGATACCCGGTTTCTAGCGTTGTAAGTCCGCAGACATACTGCTGTGCCACTAGGGAGAAGTATTAACGGTCCCATAAATTTTCGTGAGATCAAACGGCAAGTATTTTTGCCCCAAAAAACTATTGATTTTTAAAAAATCTAGTGAATATGTTTCTAAGACTTTGCATTCAAAACGTCAAATGTCTGTAGCTTTATCAGTCTTTGCACAAAACTTATAAAGGACTTTAAGTTAAAGATAACCGTACGTCATGAATTGCCATTATTTTTTTATTTAAACCACATACGTACACTAGGAATGATACCTCAATAGCACCACACCCTTATCACTGCGAGATGGTTTACCATTTACATGGGTTTAAAGAAGTTTTGATGAGAAGACCGGCGTATGCGTTTCATTGTAATTAATAGCCCATGCGTTACAAAGCGCCCTCACCTTTACAGGAAGTAACATAGTACTGGAGCTTCCGGCTATCATCGACCTTGATTTAAAGAAATAAAACCAGTTCAGGAAACGATGCTCGCAGTCTTAACCTCAAAAAGAACTAGATGGCATATTCTATTTACCTATATTAACGAGTTTACAAAATATTAAGATGATAAAACAGGACACCATCATTTGTAATTTGTATTTATGGTAAAGCTAATTGCCGCCGTCCCTAATTTTGAACTTCTGACAATAAAGGGTAGACACCCAGTCAGCAGCATTCTACCATCCACTTTAAGGGATTATCTATCACTCTTATAACGCACCCACAGCTTAAAGTGAGAGAAATATCTTGCCGTATAGATTGGAATCCGGCTCGCCAGCTTCAATAGCTAGAGCTCTATATTCTGGAGGCCACTGTTACCCTTCATTAACTTGAAAATTAGCAATGGTACCAGCGCAAATATAATGAACTTACAACAAGAAGACAAAAGTATACGGGATGGTTATCTGCGAGAATCCGGTGACTCAACAATAAGCTTGGGGTCTCATAACAATAAAATTGGGATTTAATCCCTACAGAGGGCAAAGCACTGTGCAACAAATAATTATATTTGAAATCTTGTTTTATCCTTTAACGTAATGATGAAGTTTATACAAGACTAGCAGATACCCGTTGAAACAATTCAACGGAAAATTTCCTAAACATAGTAATGAGTAAATAAAAAATATGTAATCAACCAAATGACTTGGATCATACTGTATATGCAATATGATTATCTAGTGAGCCGTTTATAACCGCATTTTGTCATTCTATATGTTATTTCAGTAAGGAAAATTGCATTGCGTTTGTTTTTAAGCACAAGAGACTGACTGCAATGCATTGTTGGCAAAAAATGTTTGGGTTTCTATGCAATGAGTGAATCCAGCACAATGGAGCGTTCATGATCGCTAAGTATCCGTGGGATTTTTTCCTCTAGATGCCACCGTTCCTTGTCATTTTACTGAGCACAAGAAAAGACCGCTTCCGAAGTAAGCACTTTTCAACAGTTGTCATTTCTATAAGAAGTGTCAAAGGGAGATAGTCACTTCAATTCAATTTATTCGACATGATACAATAAAATCATGCATGTATATAATACCGACATGAAACATATATATTTATATAAATGGAACAATAACAAATATATACTCAAACATGTTCCTCTCTTTATGTGTTTCTTCCGTTCATGCTCCTGTCTTTGAAATATGTCTTTGAAATTCTCGCATAAAAATAAACATTTTTGTTCTTAATAAGTTTTTTTCTCAGATTGGCCAGTTCAGCACTTGAAAAGACCGACAAATTGATATTGATATAAAATTTCATGAATTGCGATAACAGAATAATTTCCTGTAATGTACTCTTGAAAAGAAGCATTTTGATATATTTTTCCTACGATATAAAACATGACATACAGACATTTGACTATTGAGATAGGTTTGTTTTTGTAAAACGGGTGTGTAACATCAAATGAAAATGCTTTAGTTCTCAGCGTTTCACATAGATCGCAATTGCCGTTATTTGATCGCAGTTTAATTTTTGAAATATAGGGTTCACACAGTTCTATAATGTGCCAGCTATATCAAATATAAACTTATGTTAATTGCTTACTTTTTCATTCTGTTTATATGCGTGTTGTGCGTTTATTATGAACCAGTTATGCTATAATATAAAACTTCAAATTTTAACATATTTTAGCAATAAAAACTTCTGTTTTGCATAAAATGGAACTTTTTCATAATGTGAACACAATTAAACCCAACAAATGAAAACTAGGCGAATTCTCATTTCAAATACAGAATTTCATATATATAAGTGGAATTAATTACTTACTGAAAAGAAAGAAACACTAAACTATTTTAACAATTAATACTCTAGGGGTGTAATATATCAATATATATATATATATTCTGATCAAAACAATCTACCCACATAGATTATAACTAGAGTAACCCAATATATATAAACATCAATGTGCGCGTGCGCACGTGTGTGTGTGTGTGTGTGTGTCTGTTCCTTATACGCTTTCACATTTCTTGATCAACCAGCAACAAACTTGATACAGTGATACAATATGACACGAGGAAAGTCCTGAAAGAGTGGAGCATCTAATTTGACACCTAATTTCGGAAAAGCTACCACATTAGCACAGCTTGACACGGTGATACAAGATGACATGAGGAAGGTCACGAGGTGGGTTGGATCCCCTACCTAATTTCATATTGATAGAATTCTTGAAAATAGTATGCATTTTTTTACTTGGTGTATTTTTTTCTTTTTTTCTTTATGTATTTTTATTGCAGTTTTAATGTTTATGTGGTTAAGGAAAAAAAAATA
>NW_013666231.1:172925-174523 GCF_000517525.1 Limulus polyphemus
TACACAATCCAAATTTAACTCTACAAATCAATATGTCATTAGTAATATGTTTCACGCCTCCTATTGTCAGTCGCACAACTGGTTTAGTGTATTTTAATTATACACAAGTTTATTGCCCAGGAAATGTAATATCGCCATTTGTTTTTTTAGATTTGATTGGTAACTAATATGCTGTTTTCGTGATGACTTCAACATTTTCGTAAAACCCCTTTCCACATTGTTGCTACGTGGTCGTGATAAGTAGTAATTTCGGCCAGCATTACAGAGTTTCAAAACAGTTCATGTGTTAGAAACTAGAAAAATAAAATGGTAGATTATTATGGTTTTATCCAGATAAGTAGTGGGATGATTGTGTACACAGCATTAGGAAACTGGTCTGTACACTATACCGACTGGATGAGGTGGTAGAAGATCAACTACACTCCATGGTAGCCGCTAACTGCACAACATGGCTGTTAGGAATCATTGGTTTCTTGCCCACGTGGGCTACATTGAAATTTAAAGACATCAAATGGAGTGATCAAGCGTTAAGGAATATAGTGAAAACACATGCACAGATCGTTTTAACCTCAGTCGAAATCATCAAAGTTGGTAACCTTTGAACAACTCAATGGATTGGCGATAAACAAGATCATCTATGATGCCTTCTTGTGCACCAACACCTTAATTAATCCAGATGCAACACCAGAGTGCTTCGCTGACACTGACTGAGGAATTTGCTATCTTCATATTGATCAGAAGGTGAAGAGACTATGTCTATCAATGCAGAAGTAGGGGAATACTTATTCGTCGATTGATCAGAATAATTTCCAGAAGATTTAGACTATCTATGAATGCCGAAGAAACTCATTTTCATTACATAGTATCTTATTTTGACAAAATGTGATTCTGTCAGTCAAGATGATTCATTCAGGTCTTAACTCCTGCAAATGAACATGGGGATATTTGTGTTTCATGGATTGTATGCAACTGAATCCTTAACTCTAATCAGCTGTGGTTGTTCATTTGTTTGATGAACGAGTTAACTATAGAATATTCACATTACGTTTTTAATGTAGTATAGTTTAGAAGTAGTAGCTAAACAGAATGTTTGTAACTTAAGTAACACAGATGATATCGTGTGTAACTCGAGTTTATTTACGTGCTAGCTATATACCACTTTCTTTACACAACATCCGATACTGACCCCCGGTAAAGAAGATTCAAATAATATATTGCCGCTACTTTTTGGATTTTACATTATGCATAAAAATTGCAAATTATTACGAGATTATTTTGATATTTCGGATATTAAGGATAACTATTGTGTCATGATTTAAAATATTCTTTAGTTTTAGATATTATTGATTAATTTATTTTTGTAAGTGAATATTTTACTATTGTTTAGTTTTTGTTATAATAAGAGTTAAAAGCAGACGATTGTAGGAAGTTATTTTTATAATTCATTGATGTCGAGACTCTCGAACGTCGCATGCAATACACTGACGTCGAGAATATAGAGATTTCTAGAAAGCCAGACGATGAAGTGATAAAGATATAAATAGTGTGAGATGAGCGAAAACAGCAGACAGACAATAGCAGAAGAGAGTAAAGTTACG
>NW_013666231.1:175453-197381 GCF_000517525.1 Limulus polyphemus
ACAATTTCCTATCCTTTGTTACTAACGGGTCTTTATTTCACCCAAACGGGTAATCCAGCTAGTATATATATATATATATACATATATTCATCTTATTACTTTTTGTTTATTCTTCTTTCTTTAACATATGAGATTAGCGAACGGAGGTAAAGACTGGTAGACGGTGTATCCTCACCGCAATGTGGGACTTACTTTTGCAGTTACCACCAAAAACCCTGAGCACATCTTATATCCTACATTATAGCCCGTGCCTTGGTGATCTTTTAAATCTATGCAGCGTTTTTGTTGTAGTTATTTTGTTGAGACTCATTTTGATAATTATGTATGTATATGTATACTATGTATATAGTCTTATTAGGAATATGCTGTGCCATAAAAATTTATCTGCTATTTACTGAAACAAATAAGTCTATGTAGTAGTACAAAGAAAGTTAAGATAACGGCCATTGACTAAACAAAGTGAGTCCATGTAATAAGGCTTTAGTAATATAACTAAGATAATTGTTAACTACTGAAAGGAATAGGTCTGCGTCATAACGTTATCGAGATAACTCTCAGTTACTGAAAAACGTGGGTCTATGTGAAAATACTGTAGTAATGTTGTTGAGATAACTGTTACTTACTAGAAACTAACACCAAAATTCTGGATAATAACACTAGTGTTACTAAGATAAGTGTTCTTACGTTAAAACGACTTAACTATCTCTCATTTTACTCTCTAAGTTAAATTACTTCGTATATTGTTGGACATCACTTATGACAAAGATACTAAAACCACCTTTCCTAATTTTGAGCTACTGGCCAGAGTGAAGGCAGGCAGTCAACAGCACTCTACCACTCCCCATCTACGCTAAGGTATTTACTGTCACACTTATAACGCAACCACAGTTTAAAGTGTAAGGAATATTTTGCGGTATCGCACAGATTTGAACCTCTCTCGCCAGCCCCAAAATCCAGATTTCTATTATAGGGTTAACCCACACCCGTAACTAGACATTATTATTATTATTACATGCACATCTATATTACATGGCACTGCTAATTAATTCTGGCTGGTCAGCTGAATAAGTCAGTGTTAACTTGATAGAATCATGATGACAGAATTGGAAACTCTACACCAATCTCGTTGTAGCATTTTCGACATAGTCCCTAGAAATCTACATTCGTGTTAGATCAACTCTTTATCTCCATATAATGTTCACGATGATAAATCTAACAGATAATTGGCGTTTTGAACCTGCACAAACAATACAAATCACCTCTTTTGAATATATACAGAAAACACACTTACAAATAACCTTCTAGGTGACTGTTCCATCGCGAAATGATGTCCCTGACCATGGCTAATTGTAACAAGGCCGGAGAACGAGCCAACGATTGTCGACTGAGATCTGAACGTACACCTGGCTTACTGTTCAGGTTCTCAAGAAACCCGTCTCTTCACATAAACATCCTTTTCTTCTGATTCGTTGTAGCCACGTGTAGTGTTGGCTTAATCCACGCGACTACCTGTGACTTACCACGTGACCACGCTTGTCGCTCCAACCTACGAGTTAACCAGATTTCTTCTGTGTATAACAACGCTAGAATATTACAAAGAGGTTACCATCTGAAGCCTGTTAACTTGACTAATGTTTTTAAAAAGTGAGTACCGTGTGGGGAAGCCAATGTAATGCATGAGTGGGTACCGTAAAAGTCAACTCGCAACGCTAGCTTCACGTGGTACGCAAACTTCCCTCGTAGTTACCTCCAAGGAAATTGGCAGGTTTTGAATGTAAATTTAGAAATATTAACATAGTTAATCAGAAGTTAACGTTTTGCTTATGTAATCGTACAGAGTCACTTACCAAAACAAACAGAACAACAGGAGCCATTTTTATTCGGAATTTAAATTTAGTAACACAATTAAATTAAAACAACATTTATAACTCCATCTTTGCTGATATTTAACGTTACGTTTCAGAGCTTATTCAGGGGCACCATACAGCGAATAAGGTATAAAGTGAAACGTTATTCATGAAAACGAGGCTGTTCTAGAATTATTTTATTTCAATCCAGGCAACAATACACCAACTAAATAATGGAAGAAAAGTAACGACATGTGATATAGAAGTCGACAAAGTATACGCTTCCAGCAAAAATTAATTTAACCCAGATTTCTTTCTAATTTATGCATTTATCTTTCTCCAGAGGTCGCGATCTTCTTTGTTATTGTATTCTTGTAACCTAAGTAATATTTCCAGTAAAGTTACTGATCGTCGCTAGGGGTGACGAATAAAGAAGAGCTGGTGAGAAAAAAATTCGAGTTCTAAATCCCCCTCAAACAATTTATGGCATCTCCTTCTGTTCTGTATTATCCACGAGTTATTAGTCAAATATAAAGTTCCAAAAACGAAACTTTTAAGTAAGTTGCCATGGAAACTAAGAAGAGCTCATTTGGAATGAGGGGACTTCGGTAATAGTGGAACTAAGTCGAGTCCTTTCAGTAGTAAGGCGTTATTCTTTAAGGTTCACGTAGAACAGGGGATAAATAGCCTGTAGTAATATTGTGTTCAATGGCCCATCTCTCCCTCTGGCGAGCAGAATCAGGGTTGTGTGTATTTTCTCTGTGGGTATAGGTATAGTTGCTACAGAACATTGACTTCGGATTAACGTTTGGCTTAGAATACTTCACAAACAGAGTCAAGCTGCAACTTAAAAAACAACAGCAACAAAAATCAAGCGATCAATGTCTCGACGTTACATTCTCCTCAGACCTTATAAGTATTCATAGAGCAAGCTTATTATTTCACGATTGAACTAAAAAGACTGTAATGAAACTGCAACCATCAGCAGTCCTAGAAGTATGTAACAAGAAGTAAGGCATTCTGTATAAAGAAAATAAATACTGAGACTTATGGTATAGATTAACAATAATGAACGTGGATATCAATGGTAAGTATGAGGGTTTATAACACAAAAATTTGTATTTAATCACGAAATACAGTATACCAAATACTAGGAAAATAACCTATTAAAAATATTTCATTCTGCTTTATTACGAAACGCCCATATACTCCCAAATAGAGTTTATTCTGTAAAACAGTTTGGTGGATACAGGTAATTAAGCTTTTGATGTAAAATGGTTCATATTTTAATTGCCGTTAAACGAAACAATTATTTTTTTTATTTTTGTAGCTAACTTAAGATGATGATGATGAATCTGGCATGCTTAAAAGTCATTGTACAATATTAGTGCTTTTGCCTGCACAGAACCAACTCTCTTGAAACTTGTAATTGATGCAAGAGTCGCGTACCACTTGGCTTTTGAAGTCCTGCTCTTATCGTATTACTGCTCAAAGTGTGTATCAATGATATCACGATACGGTGTCACAACAGGTCAGTTCCACATGTTCTTATAAGATTAATGACTTACTAACCAATTTGGCAAAAAATAAAAATAAAGAATACAGACAGACAGAAAAATAAACATGACTTATCAAATCACAGTAATGGCAGGATTTAGAGACATGATAATGGCGCGCGATTTTTACGTCATGTATAATAAAACATAAATTATAACTTACATCATCCTGTATAATAGCATATTCACTATGTTTTGGATCGCCACTATAACGACATATTCACTATGTTTTGGATCGCCACTATAACGACATATTCATTATGTTTTGCATGGCGTCTATAATTAAGTATTAACTATGTTTTTCATCGCCCTCTATATCCCCCAGTGGTTCAGCGGTAAGCGCGAGCACTTATAGCGCTATGATTTAGAATTCGAATCCTACGATAGGCACAATAAATATAGCCCATGGTGCAGTTTACGGCCCAATGGCTCAGTAGAAATTCTGCATGCTTATGATACTCTTAGCAAAAGGGTTTCGATACCCGTGGTGGGTAGAACAAAGATAGCCCATTGTGTAGCTTTGTGCTTAAAAATAATCAATCAGCCAAAACGCCCTGTAGACCGACGTATTCATTGCGTTTTGCATCGCCCTCTATAATAGCGAATTTATTATAGAAGAATATATTCTTAATTCATTACACCAACTGAGACCTTTCAAATTTGCAGACTAAAAACAAAAAAAGTATAATGAATTATAATAATGAATTACACAAAACCATAATAGAATATTCGGGCAAAAAAAACCACCTTAAACAGTAAAGATTCAGTTTAAACAACACTTTAAAACCTGCTAAGGCTGTACACTTAAAAATGCACAAAAAGCACGCATTATTATTCTCTTACCAGCCTGCAAGAAAAACGGCTGTTACATCCAAAGCTTCTGTAGAATACTAAATAAGGTACTGTGAAGGCCGTAGGGGTTTTGAAAAGTCTATTTGTTTTTTCTATATTTTTACATAAGCTAAAAACATCATAACTGTAGTGTAAACGATGTTATCATTACCCCTTGAAGTTTGCTTTTTAACAAATGTATGCTGTTCCTTTAAAAAGCTTAAGTACAGTGGAGGTTGTGTCTTAGTCTAGATATATATTTGCCCATTGCTATGCATTATATATATAGAGAACTATAAATGCTCACTATATTCTCAAACATATCTCTATGACAATCTCCAGCTGCAGCTTAACATTTTACATCTCGAATTAATGCATTCAAATAGTCAATAGCTATAATAGATTATCATGAACCGTATCAGCTAGCTACTAATTATATTTATTATCATTACAATGTATAAATTTAGCTACCATATCAAGTAATCCTTTGTGCACAGTTTAGGATAAAAATCCAGCAAACAAGAACAATAAAGAATTGGGAAATTAAAAAAATCGCAAATAGTGATCGTAAAAAAGTAAGGAAACAAGGCTGGAAGCACTGTAGACATTACTTACTCAGAGTAATTTTGGGTTCATGCTGTTACCTAGAAGTACATTTGGTGGAGTCAAAATAGGGATTTGTACTTTGAGTAAATAATGATTTGATATCCTTGTGCTTCCATCGTTCATACGCTAGAGACAAATACGAACAGTGTCAGATCAAGAGAAGTCTCCAACGTTTTGTAGTCCAGAACTCTCGACACATTGTAGGTGTTACGCAGGGTTTTTATTAGTCCATCATACATTGCATAATTCTAATCGGTTCATGTGGAGTTCTAAATTACCTAAAGCGCAGTTTAGAAATGATCATTTCTATCTTCTTAATAAAATATAAGTTACAAATTCTGGCTACGTAGGAGGTATAAGATATTTTCAATGGGCTAGTGCTGTGATTGGTTTCAAACCGTCTGTTAAACAGAGTTTTAATTGTGTGTGTGTTTGGGGGGGGGGACTTCACCCACATTCAAGTTGTGTGCGTTTGCATTTACTGTGATCGTTACAAATAGTACTGGGAACAAAACATCGTGCAGACATCGTAGAATAGTGTACCAAAAAATATTCGTCTCAGAATCAAAACTGGCTGACTGTTCAGCTTTTAGGCATCTTTCATAAAGGCTCTGATCATATGTAAGCGGTATGTTCTTTGTTTTACGTAGGTAACGTCCTTGGATTTTGGAATTATTGTAACTGGCCCCTTTCAATGTATGTTGTATACATTCTGGATTGATATGTGCGGAAAGTTAACAAAAATATTTTATAATACCACTTTTATTGGTGAAGTGTATGAAATTTCCCAGGCAACATAAGGTAGTGAAAGTGTCACAAGTTGTTCAATAATTGCAGTTTACTTAAGTTAATGTGAAAATATTTCGTTGCTAAACCAGAAAGTTTCGGTGGTAGAGCCAGGGAATTATATTGATGGTTTAGCTCAGATATTGGAGTGTAAGTAGGTAACCGAGCTGCTTGTCGAATAATTATATTTTGGATTTTCACGAGCTTTAGGATAACATTAGACTTAGCATTTAACCGATCAAAACAAGCATATTCGAGGATAGATTTAAAAAAAAGTAGGACATGTTTGATTAAAGTTTTGAGGTTACAGGTTGTAACACAGAGACGTTCACTCTGTACCAAAGCTTGTTGTAAATATCTTCAATTTTCAAATTCCACATGTGTTTGGAATCGCGAAATACGCCTGAAAATCTAGTAGTCTGTCACATGGAGCTGAACGTTAAGTAAAGTGAGAATGTCTGTAGGTTTAGTTTTGTTGTTACGAAGGGTGACTACAGTAGTTTTAGCAGCGTTTACATTGAGTAGATGCGATCTGAACGTTATGCAAAGTAAGAATTACTGTAAGTTTATCTTGGGTGTTATGAAAGATTACTACAGTTGTTTTAGCTGAATTTACATGGAGCTGAACGTTATGCAAAGTTAGAATGACTGTAGGTTTATCTTGGGTGTATTGAAAGATGATTACAGTAGTTTTAGCTGAGTTTAGCTTTACTCCCCATAACGCGCAACAAAAAGCAATGCCATCTGCAAACTGAAACGCTCGGGTTTTAAAAGTACCTAACAAACCATTGCCAGTTACACAAAGATTGAGTAAAGAACTCCAAAACTATGAGGTATACCAGTATGGGAAGCAAAAGAAACAGACTAATGACATTAACACCAACAATAGTCTGCATGAAGTCACATATGATTAGGTAAGTTACATTTTGTCAGTTTATATCTTGGACCATTGAGCCACACACACACTGTCAAAAGCTTCACGTATCTGTTTCATATATAAATGTTTCTTAACTGGCTGGAAGATCTCACTATATAAAAGTATTGTAACTAACAAACATATAAACTCTGAGACGAGGGATGTACGTATAAATGAACAGGGTGAAATGGAGAGAGTTATAAATCGCGTTACTATACGGCTTAGTACCTTCACACCATATACACACACACACATATATATATATAGGTTGTTTTTTATTCGCTCGCGTCTGTACTGAGTGAAAACCACTTAAGCCGACAAAGTTGCAATTATGTTACTTATGTGGATAAGAGTAAACTATCTGGACAATTTATGTTTTGATCAAAGTGTTTCTCTTTCATTCTTTCAACCTTTATAATAATTACAAAGAACCTTTCTTGTTTAATAAGCGAAATAGAACATGTTCGTGCTCAGCAGTAAAATTATCCTTAAAAAAAGTACAATAACTCACTCACCATTGCCTTACAGTGTACGGAGTATTAAGTTTTCCACAATTTAACCTTATCTCTATCAAGCACTGTTCAAATTGAAGAATAAAGAAATACAATAAACTATAATGGAACTCGGTAACCAGCTTATTAAAAAGAAGTGGTTCTCTACTTAGAATTTCAAAAAGACTCGATACTGAGTTCTAGTGAGTACCAGCCATATTTCACTCCTGCTCGTTTGTTTGTAGTTAAGCACAAAGCTAAACAATGAGCTATCTGTGTTGTTCCAACCACGGCTATCGAAACCCGATTTCTAACGTTATAAGTCCGCAAACTTACCTCCGCACCACTGGGGAGCATCCTGCACATGTTATATCTGATTCACGAATCAACAGAGCGGAAAATTAAAAGAAATACACACCGTTTTAGCAGAACCATAAGTTGATTAGATTTTGACCTACGTTTAGCGTTTTAAACTAAAAGTACTTGATAGGTAGAAAAGTGTATTAAATCCCTATCCCCGATTGTTATACGCCATGCTGAGTATAGTTTATGCAACATAATGACGTATGTTGCTTATTAACAGTAACTTGCTTGTTCACCTCATTTAACATAAAATGCAAAAGTTCAGACACAGCTGGCTCTTATTTAGAACTGTTGACTAGAGAAAGTACAATCAACCAGCAGCCTACACCTCCACTTTTAATCAAATAGCGGGATTAATTGTCACTTTTATAACGTGCCTACAGTATATCATTCAGGTTGAAAATACTAATGCTTAGAAAAACCAAATAGTTTTGTGTAATATGCTACATTTAACTGAGATTGACGTCCTTATAATATAAAAATGTCACATACAGAGCGTAAAATTAGAAAAAATAAATCGTGATAAACGCATAAAAGTCAATTCTACAAATTTATAACAGCTTTCAGCTCCTGCCATATCTAAGAACGCTCAACAGAGGGCTGAACAAGTCTCGTCAAGCGTCGATGTGAGAGGTTGCAGGTAGAACACGCCACAAGTATTAAAATACAAGAACTTGGTTGTCAGGTTTGTGTGAAGCGTGTCATCGACCACTATCGGCTTCTATGGAGGTCGTCTTCTTATCTCATTATCAAGAACGCTAGAGCAACGACTCTCAAGCATGAAGGTCAAGGAAAGCGAGTCTGATGAATCACAGAAACCAATGGATTTTAAATTAAACTTGTCACAGTTGCATACACGTCCTTACCACTGCTCTAGTGCAAATCTTTTAGTTTTACACGTTCAAGTACAGAGATACTGAAAATAGAATATTATATCATAATTGTAAGTAAAACAGAACTTTCGTAACAAAAGATTTTGTTACTTATTTCCTATTTCCTGTTATAACACTGTTTATTTCTAAACACTGTTGTTTGTATTTGTTTCTACTACTTATAAGAAAATCAATTTTCCCACAAATGTTTTCACTATGAAAATATTGAAAAGCGAGAAAAAATTATTAATAACATGCCATTGGTTTAAGAGTGAATAATTTGCCGATTTGTTAGATGTTTTCATTTTTAATTGGTTCATTGTCATACTATTAAAAAACTCTGTTTTAACACCACAATATTTGTGTTTATTCTTGTAGATCATATTGTTTTCTTGTAGTTTTTAACGGTTTCTTGCGGCAACTTAAAAATATATGTTGTTTTGGAATATAAATATTTGTTTTTAGTATTTGTATCTTTTGTGTTACAATTTTCAAAAAACACATTTACTAAATCAAGATATTCTTGCAGAATAAGGACATCCTAACTGAAAATGTTATAGAAAATTCGAGAAATGAAAAGTTGCATTTTAGCATTCAGATGATGAACAGTTTAATTATAAGCCAAATGAGCTCTCGATAATATCACCAAGTTACTTGTTTATATTTTTTCAAAATAAGTTGCCAAATTTTTTGTTGTTTTTTTCAAAGTAAAGTAGCAAGTCATCTATCAATCCAGAAGAATCTTCTTTAAATAAATCCCACCCAGTAGCTCAGTGGTAAGTCAGTGAGCTTATAACGCTAAAACGTTTATTTCGACACCCGTGGTGTTCCAGCACAAATAGCCCATGATGTAACTTTGCACTTAACTACAAACAAACTTTAAATAAATATAATGAATATAACGTAATTTAAAAACTTTATATAATGTGAACCTTTGTGCCATATCATAAAATACTTTACGCTTAAATGATCCACGAAAAGCAAATAAAAAGCAACTCTGTAAGGTCTATTTTATTGTAATAAGTAATATAGTGTTATATTATTTATAAAAAATAATAATTTCTAGCTTATCATAATTTACTGTAAATACTGCGTAGAAGTTTTTACTGTAATGTATAGATGAAACAATAAAATTATGTTCCCGCATTTAAAATCTAGTGATAATCAACATCACGACATTAACTTAACACAATAATCATAATCACGACATTATCTTAACACAGTAGTTATAGTCACGACATTAACTTAACACAGTAGTTATAATCACGATATTAACTTAACACAATAATCATAATCGCGACATTATCTTAACACAGTAGTTATAATCCGACATTATCTTAACACAATAGTTATAATCGCGACATTAAACTTAACACAATAGTTATAATCGCGACATTAACTTAACACAGTAGTTATAATCGCGACATTAACTTAACACAATAGTTATAATCGCGACATTAACTTAACATACACGTGTGGTATTTACTTGTGTATACGCTAGAGGAGTTTATCATGCCAATCATCGTAACTGACCGGCAGTAACCACTTTATTATTATTATAACTTTTTTTCTAACACCAGATATCCAATATAACTAAGATTATTTAAATAACTCTTACTTCTACTAATATTATATGCTTGATGAGTTTGGCAGCAGCCTTGGCATAGGCTGTCCTTCCTTTAACAGCTTAATTTAAATAAGTAACATCTGTCCTTTTCAAATACTATCACGCTTGGACCACTTCCGTACTTTTATCCAGTCTTCCAGTTAACTACTATCAACTCTGCTCCACCTTCTTCGGTTCCCTCAGTTTAAATGCTATCCTGCTGACGACATCATATCGCGATCTAACTAGGTTTCTCAAGAAATGTGCTTTACTAGCTAGGTGGTCCACTTTCTCGGTGAATGATACACCTTTGGGGTGTGGATTATTGGCCATTATCAGATAAACCTTCATGTTCTTTGGACAAAACCTGTCTCCAATCTTGTGACGAGGTTAAGGGAGTCTGTTAGGAGTATGATCCTGTCGGGATCTTCACTGTTACTGGTCAGCCAGACAAATAATCCTTGTATGCTTCACTTTCTAATGGATACGCCAAATTTTGGTCATTGACCATTCAAATACTAGATTTTCATCTCTCCACACGGTTCCTGCCTATGAAATGATGTCAGTCCTGACTGAGACATCAACTGTTATGGTTATTATCGGCCACTGCTCGTATATCCAGTCCTAATTTTTTCCTACACATCCTGCTGTCAATTTTCAGTGTGCTTAACTTAATTAATGCCATCTGCCTGACTTACTCAATACTCTTGATGATTTCCAATGGAGATATCTCCTCCGCATCTATCTAGGCCTCACTGATCCACGAACTGACCGTTTTCAATCTCTGTATTATTGCTTCCTAACTCAAGTGCTGATTTAATGAGTGAGATATAGTTGTGTTTGTTGTTAGATGGTTAGAACCCTTTGTCTTGTAGTAAGGCTGTTCATAACAAACGAAAAGTTTAGTGTTATAATATTTTTTTTATAAACCGTTCTTTACTAGTTCAATAATACTAGTCTTCCAGTAAGAAGAATATAATAACATCTGTAAAATCTGCAGTATAGGATCAGTAAAGAAAGATTTGTGAGAATTATTATAAGTTTTATTGTGATGTAATGTCTCACTAAATACCGGTCAGCAGATCACGCTTCGTCAGCATATGTTGTCATATGCCATAGCAAAAGAGTAGGGTATTACAAGGTGTTGGTTTAGCTGTTCATCTTGTTATTATCATGGCTGCATTCTGAACCCTAAGTAACTTTATCATTGCTAACTTTGCAGGCAAGTGGACCCTATACTCCTTTCTAGTTATGAATGTTGATCTTATCAGATTAATAAGTCTCATTTCCTCTTCTCTCTGGACTGCAACGTATTTGAGAAGAAGAATATTATTCACTGATTTCTCTCTCAGGTGATCAATATGCGACGACACTGTTAATCTGTAGTTTATCACAGCAACCAAGAGAACGACAGAGGTCTAGAGGAAAGGTGTTCTGGCCGCATATGTCAGCGTGAAGAAAAGGATCTGTCCGTATGGCAACTGGTAGGCAACACCCACTAGACTTTATCTGGCTGGATGGAGTTTTTGTTATCTGTAGTCCACTGGTACTGGAATTTGCTGGCTTCTTGCAGACCCTCCACCGATTAACTTACCTGTGTGAGATGCTGCAACAATTATATCGCCAATATACGTGTTGTCATTTCAGGGTCTTCCATTTCCTTGACCAGCTCAGCTGTTTGTATATTGATGAGGACAGGGCTCATAGTGGATCCTTGTGGCAAGCCAGAGCAGATTTAAAGAAGTTCAGATTTTCTTTTACCAAACTTCAACCGACAGCGCCTGGCGTTCTGTTTTATGAAACTACATAGTATTTAGTTAACAACTAGAAAATTAGAAGGTCATAAAGTTTAGAATAGCTTAATGTATAAACGCTGTGGCAAAATCCCAAATATAAATGTCACCATCTGTTTTATTCTGGAAATTACCAAATTTTAGACGAGCACCGTAATTTTGACGTACAAACATTAATTATTATTAGTTTGTTTGTTTTTTGTTAATTTGTATGACATGATGCTAATAAATAAAAAGTTGAAAGTACAAATGTTAGCGTGGTGTCGCTCACAAGAGGAATCAATCAGCTCAAGGTTGTTAAATTATCAGCACTGACATAAAGTCTGTATATTCTGATAAGAAATGACATTAATGTTAAATTACGCATATTATCATAAGCAGTAAGATGAGTGGTGTGCTTATCTCTTCTCTCAACTGAGAGAGCATTTTCTTGTTTCTTCAAGTAATGAACACATTTAAGGTATATTTTTCGATAAGTATTTATATGGTGTCAAAGTGAGGCAGATATTGATATTCCATATTTGTATACGTACATCTGTTAATGCCGAAAAAGTCAGCTTCAGTTAGACATGAGACTGGTCATCGGAAAACGTAACTAATTGTTATATTGCCGTCGCATCAGAAGTTAAAGTAGCTAGAACAACTAAACGTTAATTACATTTACGACTTATTCTAATTATTGCAATAAATGTCATAAGATGACACGTTTCATGCTGAGTTTTGCTTTAGTTTTCTTTGGAACATAAACTCGAATTTTGTCATGTTAACTTTTGAAAGCTAAGGTTCGTTTCTGCTAGAAAATTCAACACAAACATTCTATACAATGGGCACTTCTATTATTTAACACTGATTGGAACATGTTCATATCAAATCAGCTGCACTTACATTAAATCAGAGGAAGCCTAAAAAATGTGTTTAGAAAAGTTCCAGTGTTAGAGATCTATGAATCCTGCACAACGTTACGAGACCCCCCCCCCAGGGGCTGAGCGATAATTTTGAAGACTTATAACGCTAAAGTCGGGTTTCGATACCGTTTATGTAGTTTTGTGCTTAACAGCAAACAATCAATGTTACGATAATGTGTTAACTCAGTTTTCGTGAAATGTATTTTATTTTTATATACAGAGGTATCTACAAAATCCAAATATTCAAAGTCCTTATTAGTGTCTATTAAGGTGAAAAGGTTAGGTTTAACTACATTCAAAGAAGTAAGCGTATACTGAAACGATTAAACATATACGTGTAACAATGAAACAATGGTAACAGTTAAAACAAGTACATATACACGTGCAACACGAAACGGTTAAAATACTTAAAACAAGTAAATTTACATGTGTAACCATGAAACAATGGTAACCGTTAAAACAAGTAAATGCACACGTGTCGCCATGCAATAATATTTAACTGTAAAAATTAATGTTAATCGCGTGAATTAAAATCCGGACTTGAAAGTTGAACGTTGTAAGCCAAAGAGCCGTTCAGAAACTATGGTATATAAATTACCCACTATACGTTTTTTAAGAGATACCCACTTAACTTATCAACAACATTAAGTTTGAAACAGCTATCTGTAGGATAATAGATTTATTTCCGTACAACGTTTCGTCTCTAACAGTAAGATATAATAACATACAAAATGTACGTATTAATAAATTCTAAAGGCTTTCATACTTTTAGGATAACGAATATATTGTATTAGAACACACCTTTAAAATATATTTAAAAAAGCATATTAATTTTATATACATATTAACTTTCCTTCCTTTTCTTTTGCTTGTATAAAACATTTTTATGCTAAAACTGATTAGTAACCCTATGTATCAAACGTGCCGCCACCTATTGCTGACTAACAAAACTATACCATGAATTTATCGTTAAACATGTTTTTTTTTTGACAGATTTGTTTGCCACCACTTTATATAACAGCATAAGACAGTTAATTGCAAACGAAATGTTACATTTTTTTAAACAATTATTTTAGCTTTTGAGTTTATTTAAACCATAAGATGAACTACAGACTATGAGTATTTCCTGATCTGCTCTACCATCAAATTCATTTTACAATATCTTCTCATTATGATTGAGAAGTCTAATAAATTTTTAGGCAAATATGAAACCATCAAATTTCACCAATTTCATTTAATACGGTAGTAATTTATTCAAGATGTTAAATTTTAATTTATAAATATTACTTTATAAATATCTTCTATACATTACACCATAAAATTAAAAAGGCAAACCTTTAAATTACACAATCCAAATTTAACTCTACAAATCAATATGTCATTAGTAGGCAAGGAAAAGTTCGGAGTGAAGTTAACTACTGTAGAAGTGATAGGCCTAACGTTTAATATGTTAGAGTAAGCCTAACAGTAGAAAAGGAGATAAGAAGAAGAATTATTCAATCAAAGCATGGTTCTAAAGTAATTGAATCAGTCTGAGTGCACTTTGACGAAAGGAAAAGAGGATATTTTTAGGAAATAAGACCAAACGATTACGGTAACTCCGCCACAATTGTAAGTGAATCACACACAGAATACTAGTGCAATAGTAATAGAGAATATAGTTCGGCTTGTCAACTGAAATTCTAAAGCAATTGAATAGGTCTAAGTGGACTTTTGACAACAAGAAGAGAACCATATATATAGTGTTTATGATATGCCTATAATCTCTATAGTGTAAAGAGTGTAAAGTGTTGTACCTACGTTTAACTTGTTCCGAATATATATATATATATATTATTTTTAGAACAAGTGAGGTGCGTTCTGTGCATTTATCGTTGAATTTATCGCCAACAAGTCACAGACACTTACTGCAGAAGAATCCTAAGCCCAACAACAACATAGTATATATTAATACTATTAAGAAATATAAGTAAAAGCTTTTTAATTTTGAGAATTGGTGAAATAATTATATTTTAAATTCTGACATATTGAATATATTTTTAGTTTTATGTTCTGCGAAAGGAGTATGTTACTCCTAACGTACTCCTTCCAAGGGCTCCCCTAGTGGCACAGCGGCATGTCTGCGGACTTACAACGCTAGAAACCGGGTTTCAATACCCGTGGTGGGCAGAGCACAGATAGCCCATTGTTTAACTTTGTGCTTAACTACAAACAAAGAAACCTTTCAATTCGTTTTTCACAATATGAAAGTAATACTTCTTTCTGGCGTTTTAAAATAGTGGGTTATATTATAGTTATCAAAACACATCCTTATGTATGTGTTTTCAATATGAACATTAACTATTTTTATTTCATGGTATCAAAGTATTTCTACCTTGATTCATCTTGTGTTTCTGATAAATATTTTGCCACATGCTCTTAGGGTGCTAACGATGTTCCACTACAACAATTTCACCACGACGGACACTAGCCTCTATTCCAATATAATTACGTGCATTTATACTAGTCTGTCAACACAAATACTCGCTTTTTTTTTCAAGAATATGGACTTTTCAACTTAAATAGTATAGTTCATGTTTTCTGAATGTCCAAGTTATTTTAGTAGAAGTATTCCAAACGTCAGTTTTCTATAGTTTTGTTTGAGGTAAAACTAACCTTTGTTTACAGGTGTGGTATTCTCTGGTTCGCTATTTTACCTTTCGGGCAGTAACCACAAATAACAGGAGGAACTACCAAGATATGGATACAGAGTTAAAACTGAACCTAGCTCAAGCCTACAAACTTTTATTAACGTTTAAAGATAAGCAAGAGATGGTGCTATTTAAAGTTAAATATTGATGTAATTGTCACAGTTTGTAAGACCCTTGAGAACGATTGCCGGTGGACATCGAAACGTCGGGTTGTCGTTATTCTTTTTAGTTATTGTGATTTTAAATTAATATTCCATTAAACTTGACTAAGTTGACTAAGTTGAAAAACAGTAATTAAGCAAAGTTAAACACAATTTAAAAAGACGAGTGAACGAAGATGCAGTAAAATACTTCTCTTATATCGTCGAGAAACCTTACCAAGAGGAATTCCGGATGAAGACTGAGAAAGTATGACGTATATACACAAAAACAATAACGTTATTCCTCTCAAAGGGCAGGCACTTCCAATGTCACTGCATGGCCAGTTAGTTAGGGCGATCGACTCGACATCTGTGGGTCGCGGGTTCCAATCCGCGTCCCACAAAATCTGCTAGCCCTTTCAGCCGTATGGGCGTTATAAAGTGACAGTCAATCCCGCTATTCATTAGTAAAAGAGTAGTCCAAGATTTGGCGGTGGGTGGTGATGACTAGCTGCCTTCCCTCTAGTCTTTCATTGCTAAATAATGACGGATAGCGCAGATAGCCCTCGTGTAGCTTTGCGCGAAATTCAAAAAGAAACAAACCCACGTCATTGATCACTCAAAAGTGTAAGTAAAGGAGACATAGCTTCAAGACATTACTAAACGTAAATACGACGATGTGGTCAGAGAAAGTAAATGCAATATCAAAACCTGATCCCTAAGGCCACCATCAAAAGATAAATCCAAAAGTGTTTTAGTGGGACACACTCCTTGAACTTGTAATCTAGGTAACACGAAAAACTAGCGGATGGATATATTGATATTTGATTGGTTGTGCTTAACAAGACCCGCAGAACGTAAAAAAAAAGATGTCGAAAATGGTCAAACAATTAATGCAATTTATCTGTACATGAGGGATCTTGGTCATAAAATAAACTGGAAATTATGTCAAAAGAAACATAGTGAAAGATTTTGGTGTTGTCCCGAAATATTATTTTTAGATTTCACACGATATTGTTATTTACCTATTATTAGAATGTTAATATTTTTATAATCGTTAGGAAAACCAACAACGAAATAATTTCAAACACCTTACAGAATGACATATATGTTCAAAACATATTTCTGTTATATGTTAGTATTTTCGATAGATTAACATAGCCTGACTTAACTATCTTATGAATTCATCTTAGAAACATAAAACATGTGTATACGACAATTCAATCTTGGAATTGTGAAACAGAGGTTAGAAAATATACAACTGTATACCAGAATAATTATTAATTTTGGGTTCAAACTGTTTGATAAATAAGGATTCTTTTATTTTGCAGTGGTATATTTTTCTAATTTGAGAATTTCAACATTGCTAGGTTGAAAGGGTGATCATGCTTTGACATAAACATGAGGGGTGGGTGGGTGTTATGCTTTTTTAACACCAGTAGAATCTTGTCTGTGGGTTTCATCAACGTAAAAATCATCGCATTGTGTACTATTTATTTGATACACGGAACAAGAGGTATCAGAATATCAGTATATTTTGTTATAAGTTGTCATAGTTTTTGCCAGAAAGAAACACAAATTGTACAGACAACTTAATTTCAGATGTTTTAAGAATTTTCCCCCAAGATTTCCTGATTGAATGTGATAAAAGAACTGTGCTATAAATAAGATGTTCATTATTACTTGACTTGTGCTGAGACTTTTACGAAATTCAGAGAAGAATTTCTTAACAGATTCTAGAAGAAAACCATTATGGGTTACTAATTCTGTTTTCAATTTGTTGAGGTCGAATTGAAAATACTCGTTACTAGAACAAATAATCTTGATAGAATGATACAGAGATTTTACGATACCTAATTTTTTAGAAGGGTCATAATAGGAGTTTCAGAGTACGTATAAATCTGTGCGAGTGTCTTTAATGGAATAAAAATTATTAAGTGCATTACTATCTATAGTTTTAAAAATTAGAGTTAACCCTCTTCGAAAACAGCAAGAAAAAAGAAGATTGGATACGTACTTTATTTCTTGTTCTTCATATTTATTATTTAGTTATTATTATAATAAAAGTAACTAAAATCTAAAAATACAGATCTTTTTAAGTTATTTAAGACTAGATTAGGTAAAATAAGTAATAATAATAATGTTACGTATCTGCTTGTTTGTTAATTTCCGGTAGAAATTCTTTCCGAGCGATACAAGTCCTTTCTTGGTTAAACGAGTTTATTCTTTCTCAATAAAAAATTTTAGTACACGGTAGTTCCACAATCAGTACGTTTCTCATCACTTTAAACTTAACAACTTTAATAATACACGCTATAAATGACAGCGATTCACAATCTCGATAATTTCGCTCTCTACGAGTACAAAACACACACTTTATATTACCCAAAAAACCGTAACTACTGTTCAATGAGCAATAAAAGAATATAATTTAATTATGAGTAGATGTATAGTGTTACGAACTTAGAGCAACTTAGGATAAACGAATGTAGTTTCATGTTACAATTTGAAGTCATTTTAGAAAAAAAAGTATTTTAGATTTATTTCGATTTTCTTTTTGGTGGTTACGAGGTCGGTCGAATTTTGAGATAGAGTAGAGAAATCACAGATAAACTATAAAGTTTTACAGAAAAAAACGTTTGAAATGCATTTAGGAGATTCTAGGGATTGCACAAAGGAAATTAGAGATTTTTGAGATGAGGAAAAGTATTTTAAATTTTAACATGAAAATTACTTTACAATCGGACTATTCAAAACAAATACTCAATATATTCATGGACAACTCTTTATTTTATTTTATTAAAAATACTTGACTCAAAATATGATTTTTTGTATGTGAAAGACTTACAATGTTATCTGAAAGACTGCCAAATTTCGTGAAGATATACACACTATATTGAGAGTTAGAAGTATTAAATCTATAAACACTTTAAACGAGTACAAAAAGGTCACGTCGTTGGTCAAATTGACTGGGCCCGTATTGAGAGAGTTAATTGTTTAACCATTTTTGACATCCTTTTTACGTTCTACGGTCTTGTTGAGCTCAACCACTCAAATACCAATGTGTCCATCCATCCATCCACTAGTTTTTTCGTGTTACCTATATTATGGGTTAACCTGGTTAAAAGTTGTAACCATAGATAAACCACACATATTATACTCTATGTATCCGATAATGAATAAGGTTTTAAGTTAAACAAAACTTTGCATGTAGCTTCACTATGAGGAAAAAGGTATATTACTTTACTCTGAGGAGAACACTGTATACAATTTTACCCTGAAGAAAACTTTGTATATAGTTTTACTCTGAGGAGAACAGCATATACAACTTCACTCTGAATAAAGCTGTATATAGCTTTACTCTGAGGAATATTCTGTATACAGCTTTACTGGGGAGAACACTAACGCAGCTACATACTACATAACTTATTGTATTTAGTTACAATAACAAATCTTTACAATAATAAAGAATACTCACACTACTCGTATACTGATGTGAAAAAACGTCTGACTTCTAAGAGTGAGACTCCATAATCATAGACAAAATTGAGGATGTACTACAACGCCATTGATATATTCAATATCTATTTCGATTTGTAAAATGATCTAAACGTGGAAATAGATTTTACTGTCAATACTTCAGTTTTCAACAATGACAAAAATTTGTGTAATGTTTCGTATTAGAATTTAGAATAGTCCGAAGCCGAGTTAACTGATAATTTAAAGTTAATAGTTAAATTACACTTTGGATTTAGTATTTAAATATAAGCCGATATATTAGTCAATTTACGATATTTGCCAACAAAACTGATACACACCGTCTTCGTTTTTAACACAAATACGTTTTAATATACTCACAGCAATACAATTTACAGTAACAATTATTACAAATAGTTACTACAAACAAAGATTTATAAACAAAAGTTTCACAAACTTACAAACAATATAAAATCTTCTTTCTAGTTTGGAACTCCCTTGATATCTTATCGAGGGTTCACGATGAGCGAGTTGATTACGAGTTGACGTAGATATATTTTACTTAATGTAAAACTAACTAACTTTGTCCTTGATTGATCACACGCCGTTTTTTCAACCGGCGACGTTAGGTAATGTTTTCGTAAAAATACTAATGTCCGATGTGAATCCACTGAAGTTAAATAATTTGTAGTGTTCGAGCTTTGTAAAGTTTCCTGGTCAAATATCTGAAGTTTTCCGATTGGTAAGCGTTATAACAATCACAGTTATAGCTTCCGAAGTTTTATAGGACACTGATTATAGCGAACTAATAACAGACACTCCTTGGCGCGTCGCGTTGGTTGTATTTATAGGCGTGAGAAGATTTTCTAGAAAATTCATATTACGTAACAATGCAAGTTAAAGTGTTTACATACACACATATATTTTTGATTTTTACTCTCGAGAATCCTCTACAACTTTGGAGAATAGGCGGGAGTTTCGCAATACATATTTAACGCGATTTTTTAAATATAAACTCAATCCAAACAAACGTACACATTAAAATAAATATATAACAACAAATTCGTTACAGCGAACATAAACGTACAAAGAGCTATGAAACAATAAGTTTAAAATCTTATACGTGGTAACATTTAAAACTCTTCCTTATAAAGTTAATGAGATGAAAAAAGGCGATTGTTCACTATATTGCTTTATAGTATAGTACAGTAGCTGTACTTACAAGTTATATAAGACAAAAAATAGTAAAAAGAAAAAGAAAAGGATAGATGGCACTATTTCAATTATTCCGCAAACTCGACTGGTAAGGTTTTCATTATTCTTATTACCTCTAAATTTCAAATAACAAGCACAAGGATGATTCTGAGATAAATGTTTGTAGCTTAAGTATATTATCTAGCTACTTGGAGGAAATATTTGTTGTATATCTGATATAATTACCAAAAACAAAATAACGCGATCTATTGTGAAAGATAAATTTTCTTCAAATTGTTATTACTTGGGTTTTATTTAATTTCCTCCTTGCGCTCTCTTACTAACCGGTGGAACGCAGTTTTTCCCGAACACTTCTTTGAAATAAAAGTGAAATAAAATAAAATTATCGCGCGTCTTGATTGTTTTTCTTGGTATTTTGTAATAATTGGTTGTGGAGAATTACTATCGTAAATCAGGGAACACGTAAAATAGACGCAAAGTTTGCGTGTTTTTAAAGGTTGCAATATATATATTTTCTCCTTCACAGAATAAATTACTAATTAATTCAGCTGAAATATTTAAAGTACCTGAATGGTAAGTGTCAACGAAATCTTTGTCTTTGGTCTATCAATTAGAACTAAGCTGGAATAAAGAATGGAGCATTCTGTAGTCAGCAGATTGGATGAAGTAGATTAAAGAACACTCTAACATTTTACCTTACGCTTCAAATGTTTGTTTTCAAAAAAATTAAATTTTGAAATTCTATTTTTGAACGGTTGTCGCCTCTTCTTGGTTTTATAGTAATTCTTTTTTATGCAATGTATCTTATTCATTTAACCTTTATTTAGTTCTCGTCTAATCTTTTTTTTATAGTTAGAAACTACAACAGTAGCAACATATACATCTCTATCCACGTCTCTTATCTAACATTTGTGCACACAGATTTACGTTTTGAAATTAATTATAACACACACCAGAACAATCCATAATATCTTTGCAGTGTTTCTTCTTACCTAGAAAAATAAAAATACGCTTGCTAGAACAATCACAAAACATTTTTTTTATTATTATTACAGGACGAACAGGGTGTTTAAAAACATGTAGGAATTGATATGAACTTATAGAAAGATATACTCGTTGAATTATGATATCTCTGAAATCATTCTTGCAAAAATATTATATCATTGGAAAGTATAGTTACAAAAGATATGATCCCTCGGCGGAACAGCCGTAAGTTTACGGACCTATAACACTAGAACCCGAGATTCGATTTCCCGCGGTGGACATAGCAGACAGCTTATTGTGGCTTTGCTGTAAGTCAAACAAAAGATATGAAATATTTTTATTTTATTTTTCATTATTCCTTCACAGTTTGTTTGATTTGTTTGTTTGAAGTTAAGCACAAAGCTACACAAAGGGCTATCTGTGCTTTGCCCACCACGGGTATCGAAACCTGGTTTAATAGCGTTGTAAGTCCGCAGACATACGGCTTAGTCCATATTGAACTTTATAATTCCGGTGAATAAAAACACACGTTTTCGACTTTTTGAACGTTCTAAACTCTATATTAAACTGTAACCTTATATAAAATAAACTTTTCTTATTTATTACAACTTCAGTTCGATTCAGTTTGATCTTATTTTACAGATTTAATGTTTGTCAAAAAAACAACATATTATAGTAGTGACGAAAATTAATTTAATTTTTACTCCTTATGTGAACGAGATAGAAATTTGATTTTGTTGATTTGACTTTGTTTGTTTTAATGCAAAGCTACATAATGGGCTGTCTGTTCTGTGCCCACCACAAGTAGTATTGAAACCCTGTTTTTAGCGGGTGTGAGTCCGCAGACATA